>NW_015177019.1:182928-237221 GCF_001447785.1 Gekko japonicus | reverse complement strand
GTCAAGGATATATACATGTGGAGAAGTCTACTCATGTGTGACTATACTCCCTAGCTGGATTAGTCTTCACATGCCTTAACTCCCAAAATTATAATCAGTAATATCAGGTAGCATTCCATCATTAGCGGGATTTTAAATATATGGCTTATGGAGTAAATATGAACAAACTGACCTTTGTGTTCAGGCTCTGTAAGATGATGAATATTCAGTCATCCCCAGAAATGTGTATGTTCTCTTTCTGAAACAGATGAATATCCAGCCTGAACCTATTGGGAGTCTTATTTGTCTTTGATGCTATATGTTTGCAAATTCAGGCTTTAAAAATATGGAAACTTTGATACAAAATTGATATCAACAAGGACCACCTCAGCAATAAGATCATAAAGTCTTCAGTGCTCATATTTCTTTCAGATTTTTGAAAATCCCAGAGAAATTGAGCTTTTTATCAGAAGCCATTTGAAATCTGAAGCAGCTTGTTCATTTTGTATACCATTCTTGATGTTAGTGCCCAAAATTTGGCAAAATGTCCAAAATGTTTTTCTTCAAATTTTGCCAAAACTATGATCTATTCTTATCATTTTCACAGCCTTATAATATGTTTCTGAGTTTTCAATACACTGAAATTGCTACAGCCAGAGAAGTTATGTTATGAACTTGCCTTTAACTAGACTCATGGATTTTCTCACTTTTTAGGCAGAAGGAAGTCCATGACAAAAAATATTCCTGTTCAATTTACTTAGTAATCTTTATTAATTTTAAAAAATATTTCTTGTATATTGTGGATGTTCTGAAGTCTTACTGAACAACCATTGTTGTCTGTGTATTCAGAGTCTCTGAGAGGGGATTTCAGCTCTTTAAATGCCATTTGTCCTAAGGATTACAGTCATTTCAGTTCCAAATTTATATCTCTCTTCTAATACTCAAGTTGCATGTTGGTCTTCTGCTAGTGATCCCAGATCTTGTATCGTGTGCCCTTCATAATCATTGCTTTTTGCCCCAGTTTTCCTTGTGTAGTGGTTGATGACTTTATGGGGCTAATCAGTAGTTCTTTTGTCAAAGCTGCAGTTAAAACATTTGCTAATATGACTCTTCCACCTCAAATAGAAGGAAGATGACAGTTACCTGAGAAATTATTTGCCTACTTTGGAGTCAATTATAGAGTACCTAACAGATAAATCTTCTCTGTATAGCCATATTAACTCTCAAGGAGAATGTGCCAAGTATGTGTTTGGCTATGCTATATGTATCATGGGATTTCACACACATTCCTGTCTTCAAAACAGCTTTGAAATTTACAGACAGATGAACACTATGCAAATGCCGAGCATTATTAAGAAGCAAGTTACAATGGTAGATTCCCATCGGTCAGACTGATATTCTGACCAGTATGTTGCAATTAGCCAGTGATCAAAAACAGAAACCCTGATTTCCTGAATTTTGTTCAGGTAGGAAATAGCCATGTGATCTTCTGGGAAACTGCATTCATACATTGAATGACAGAAAAGAACTTCACCTGTTTAGCTTTGCTGTTGGCTGGACTTTATTTGTGCATACTGAGTCCTTCTTAAATAGTGGTTCAGTAAGGCTACAAGTGACTTTACTTATTTATTTAATTGAATTTCTAGCTTGCCCTTCCCTGCACAGCAGAGCTCAGTGTGGGTTACAACAATAAATATACAAAATAAGTTAAAACAATTAAAACACAGTCTATACAAGATTTTTAAAAACCTATACAACATCAGATAATACATAGGATGGCAATCAGGGACAGTTAGTAACTTTCAGTATGTATGCCCATAGATGGGACCAAGGTTTGGGCAACTGGCAGAGAACAATGAACAGACAGCACAGCATAGATGACGCAAAAGTGGGGTAGGGGAGGCTAATGGAGTTGGACCTTTGCTGTCTCAACTACTTGTTTTGTTGTTGTTATTCCACGTTTCTCAATTAGACTCAAGGCAGATTACAGAGTACAAACAGAGAGAAGGGGAAAAGTAATCATTACAGTAAGGATGCTGGATGGATAATGCAATAGGACTTGGAATACAGAGCTGAACAAAGTGAGCAACATTATGACTATATAGGGTAAGATATATAATATACAAGTGGGGACCTGCAGGAAACTTATGGTAGCAGCTTTTCCGTTTTCCCCACTTCTGCTTCTTCCCCTCTCCCCCTACTTCTCTCACACTCTCCTTCCTGCCACCCCTCCTCTCTCTCTGTCTCCCCTCCATGCCTGTCACTTCCTTTCTGCCCCCACCTCATCACTCTGCCCCTGTCACTCTCTTGGCCCCCCACCTAATCCCCCCCAACAGCAGCGGTAGCAACAGCCACTCTCCAGGAATCACAACAGATTGCCCAAATACAAAGATCAGTTCCTCTTAGGGTTGCTAGCTGTGTTGGGGAATTCCTGGAGATTTGTGGGTGGAGTCGTGGGAGGATGAGGCTTGAGCTTGGCAGTGACCTCAGCAGGGTATAATACCATAAACTCCACCCTTCAAAGCAGAAAAAATTAAATATTGATTTAACACACATTTATGAATATTACTTAAGTACCTAAATCACATATTGTGTTCATCAATGTATTCATGAATATTTTTACAGACACATAATTGAAATATCATTCAAGATACGAATGCATGACCAGGGCAGAAGGTATTTAAAATGAGGCCTCTGTATCATATCTCTGCCTTGAGTCACTGAGACTTATTATAAGTAATTTAAGTTATCTTTTTAACACACATCTTTCCATTATATTCATAAATATGTATTAAATCATTTTTTTTTTAAAAAAATCTTCCTTTCTCCAGAACAATATTCACTTGGTAATTTGGGTATTTATTGTATTATTTGGAGCCAATCTCAATAAACATGTTTGACCACTGAGGAATGCCAAATTGGCTGAAATAAGTTTGGTCTTGGTCATATATGGTTTATGCTTGGTCCTTTGTATGAGTTTAACCTATGGGCCTATATCTGTTTTTATCTGATTTGTAATAAATATATGTTTTTTGTATATTTGACAATATTTATGTTATAAATTTATAATTGATATAATTTGACCCTTATATTTGTTGTAATTAACTTTTTGGTTCTTAATTCAATTTGTTTTGGGTTGCCCCCCCTGCCCTTTTTGTTCTTCGTTCACCATTAGCTGCAACCACAACAGTAAGACACATGTTCAAGACCTTAAGATCATGAGTTGGATAGATACAGAACTGGATGTCATCAGCATACTGATTACAGCATACTCTAAAACGCTGAGTGATTTCTGCTCAAGAGCTTTACATAGAGACTGAATAACATGGGGAATAAGACTCCCACACTAGTAACAGATGGTCTCCAATACTGTCCTTCTTAGTCCTACCTGTAAAGAACTATTTAAGCCAATCCAAGGCATATCCCTTACTTCCGATAACTTCTTCCAAGCTCCTAAGTAAATGGCATGATCCACTGTATCAAAGGCTGCTTATAGATCCAGTCAGAGTGATAGAGGCACAGCCTCTGCCTGCATTCAAATGAAGCTCAACTATAGCCACCAATGCCATTTCTGTTTTGAAGCCTGATCTGAAACCAGACTGAAAGTGATCTAGGCCTCGAATTGTTCTGCTACTGCTCACTCCATCATCTTGCCCAAGAAGGGTAGGTTGGAGACTGGACAATAACTGGCCACATCATTCTTCTCAAGGAGGTTTTTCCCATGTTTTAATGACATGGAAAATGATCCCTGGGTCGGTGATTGATTTTTGATGTATTTCAAGGCTTCATTGATATGATCCTTACATGCTTTCAGCAACCAAGAAGGGCATGGCACAGTCTAAAAGTGATACTCTTCATGGATCCTAAGATCTGCTGATGTCTATTGCATTAATGGATCAAAATGATCTATAAATGGACCAAATGATGTATTGTGCGTTTTTTCAGTTGTTGAAGCTGTATTGGACTATAAATTATGTAAATATATAAAATATTGCAACTAGTATCCAAACCAGAACATATGAAAACTAACATGCAGCTTTGCTGCCCAAAAAGAGCTCTCATGGCACTTCAAATTACTTATGTTACCATAATTCATTAGGAATAAATTGGTTTATGTCCTTGTATGCTGGGAAAGGACTAAAAAATTTAGAAATTTTGAAATTGGGAGGAGGGATGAAAATGTTAGAAAAACTGAAATATAAAGAATACTTTCTTGTTAATACTGAACTTACTTTGTTGCTTTAAGAACATGAAATGTATGGTGCGTAACTTAGCATAAAATTGTGCTATTTGCTGTCGTTATAAAATGATTAGGCATCTTGGTCCCATTTAAAAAAATCTTTCCATCCTTGAAAATAGTGTCATTGTGCAAATTTTGCTCTCCCATCTTTTTTTAAAGATCCATAGTTTTTGTTTGTGAACTTTCCTTGAGCTCAGTGAACCTGAATAAGTAGGTTTGCATGAACTGAGAAACCCTTAATTCTTCACAGCTAGCCAGCAAACAAGATCAACAGTACAATGTATTGTATCTTTACACAGGACACCTAGCATGGAAAACTCAGACTGCCCTCCTGCTGCACCAAATAGCTGAAGGAATTCTGTTCCACTTGAAAGCGGGTTTTCAGCAAGTCCTAAAACAAATGCAGTAACCATAGAGAGATCTGCAGGAGAGTCAGTTGGCAATCACATTATTGTTTTAAAGAATAACTCCAAAGGGTGTTTGGTTTATCATTCTGAAGAAAATTACTTCATAAAGAGGTTTCTTTTTTCTAGTTTTTCTCCAGAATTCCAAGTTTTCCACTTTAGACTGAGGATAAGGGTGAAAATTAAAGAAAAAAATATTTTCCCTTGTCTGGGCATTTCCTTATCTATATGCTAATTTAAATAGCTAGTTGTGTGTGGGGGAACACACCTGGTCTTATGGCTACTTATTGTTATGATTTTAGAAGTTGTGGAGAGGGAAGATAATGTAGGCAGAGAAGGTAAAAGGTCTGATGGATGCACACACTATCCTGAAGAGGCATTCTCTTTACCCAGTGTACATTAGCCTGAGCTGTCTTTCTGGTTTAATTGGGTGGCCTGCTTCACTCTAGGAAGGAGAAACACACATAAGAACATAAGAGAAGCCAATGTTGGATCAGGCCAATTGCCCATCCAGTCCAACACTCTGTCACACAGTGGCCAAAAATACGAGGTGCGATCAGGAGGTCCACCAATGGGGCCAGGACACTAGAAGCCCTCCCACTGCTGTTTTGATTGGACAGCTGAAACTCTAGAGCCGAGAGTATTTTTCTGTTCTTCTCTTTCCCCCTGAAATGCTGGAAGTGATTCTGTGGATTGCTTGGGCTTTATTTCATTCATTTCCTTTCTTCGTTCATAGTTTTCAAGCCAATTTACATGAAATTCTCGGGAGAATTTTGGGGCAGGTACTCCCCTGAGCCAAACCTGCTTAACTTCTTCAAGGTTGCTGGATCTTGTACTGTCTAGCCATACCCTGAATTGTGAACTCACTTGTTTGCTTGTGTTCATGGAAAGTCATTTAGAAAATGTTATACTTACTATTGTACTGTCAAACTACTGTATTTTAAAATTCTGATCTGCGTTGAATTTTTAGAAAGCTGAATCATCAAGCTATGTGTCTACTTCGGTTTAAGGTAGCCTAGACCAGTAATACACAAACTGTGCTAGGCTGTGAGTATCCTGTGCTGTGAAAAATAAATATCTAGATTGAAGACCCATGTGAGGTCCGCAAAGGAGGCTGCTTGTTGCATCTCACTATATCTAACTGATCTGTGCTTTCCTCTTTACCATCAGCTTCTGTATATATTCTGCCCCCCAGGCCAGTTCAGGGATGGGGGAAAGAATTCTACACTGGCACAATACATTACTCAATCACCCAGAGAGATAGGCTCTCTGAATCTAAACACAATAGCCACCAGGAATCTCTAAACTTACTCCCTCACCAACCTGAGATTAGAGATCCCCAGGGATTTAGCTTGAAGTCCAGTTACCACAATCCAGACACTATTTATAAACAAGAATAAAGTTTATTCAGTAGAGAACTTTAGCACAGACTAGAAGGATTCAAAATAACAAAGCTTATGGCTCTTGGCCCTAACTAAACATTAGAGATATGCATAATTACCAACTTCAGGAATCCATAATCCAAGATTGTCCATTGTGATAAAGTCCATTAGGTCCCATCTTTGTGCAAGCATGTAGCCATGTGCTCAGCTCCAAAGCAATCCTTTGTCTCTGTTAGGAGCCACATGGTAGCATAGCATCTCAGATGGACAGACACACCAGTAGAGATCACAGGAACAGAAGAGCGAGTTCCTCTCATTGGGAATGAACAGATATAGGGCAATTCCAGTTGTCCAATTAGCCCTGGCCAGGGGCCAATTGGAGTAGACCTGGAAGTGCCCAATTGTAGAGTTACCATGGGAACAATTTCTGAATGGTCAGTTGTCTTGAAGGCCACACCTGCAGTTATGTGATCCCCAACTCTAACCACTCCTCTATGCTTTACGTGACTCCTGACATGTAGGCACAGCCAGGCGCCATCAGGTCTAGCTCTTCCATCTAGAGTGTGAAGAATGTGTGGTTATATGGCAGGCAATTGAGCTTCTCTGACCAAATGTTCAAGCCATTTGGTTTCAATAGGAAATCAACACAGCAGGTGATCAGCAAGATACATTCCAGGGAAGACATGAAGCCTATAGAAATCAATATTTCTATACAGCTTCTTTGCCTGATTTCAACCAGTGGGTAATTCTGCCATCTCTTTGCATCATTTGTGATATTTAGCAGAACTGCTGTCTCTCATTGGCAACCTGTCTCACCAGTGACTTGCTCAGAAAAAAAGCATAGTGAAGGTTCGATTCCTCTGAGGTTGCTTGTTCCCATGCTGTAAAGATAAACCTTTCTTCTGTAAGTGACATGTGCCTCTAATTTTGATTCAGAAGCCAGTGAGCATCCATTACTGAGAGTGTCGCAAATGCTTTTCTTCACTTAAGTGTGTACTGAAAACTTTTCAAGAAGGCTGAACAGTCCTGAAATAGTGAATTGAACTCTCAAATGATTGTTTACATTTCTCTTTTCATAGTATACGTTATGTGTGCTTTTGAATATTGCATGTTGGGATCTGTTCTGTTCCTATTACAGTGCAACCATATTCAGTAGTAACAGGGATCAGAGGCTGAATTGTTCTGCATTTCCATATGTCTCCTAACATGACGATGATGAGGTATAATTATTTTCACTCTTGACTGAAGCACAATTCCATTGTCTCTCTCTTTCATAACTGTCACTTTTTCAGTGTGCGGCCTGACCTGCAATCATTGCAGATGCTTTGCTGCTTGGGGAAGAGCATCTCACTTTCAATATAGCTCCCAAAGCACTCTAAATATTTATGTTTTATACATCTCTCTTTCCATCCTCCACACACAATCCCAAAGTGAGCCTCTTCTTTTTCTGACATAGAGTGGTAGTGTAATTTTATTTTTAATGAGGAAATTTGGGGGATCTTCCAAATGACATCTGTATTCTGTCCTGTGCATGTAAGTTCTTAGCTGCCCAAGGTACACTTCAGCTGACCTCGGTGTGCTGCTAACATATGTGGAGCAGACAGAACAGTCCTTGGGTACATTGAAGATTGATATATCCCAGGCTTTGACAGCTGTAGCATTGGGTTGCTGTGCCAATTTCAGACTGAAAGTGCGGTCTTATTTGAGAGGAAATTATTTGGCTCCCGAAACCATTCACAAGAACTATCTTATTGAAGTTCATTAATTGTGCAAGCAGGTTTTTTTTTAAATAAAGACTTTAAACTCTTTACTATGATTGGGGTAATTTCTAGCCAATATTCTGCTTTTCAGACAAAATCTTCAGGATGAAAGGAAGTCTATTAAGTGGGATAAATGCTGGGCATTTTTTTAGATATTCAGATTTTTTAGTGCTGAGTATTATTGTTATATTCATGGGCACATGTAAGAACGTGTGATGTTCAGAAGGCTAGATCCTAGTGGGGCTCCTTGCAGAATTGGGAGGGGGGCACACAACCCACTTACCTAAAAATCTCTTCGTTCAGGACTTGCTATTTTTTTTTATTTCCCCCTCTCCTTCAACTGACTCTCAACTTTTCGTAACAGACTGTATTTTGGAGCA
This sequence comes from Gekko japonicus, assembly GCF_001447785.1. Lineage (NCBI taxonomy): Eukaryota > Metazoa > Chordata > Lepidosauria > Squamata > Gekkonidae > Gekko > Gekko japonicus. Next base: position 229,076 of record NW_015177019.1, on the reverse strand, counting down.
TGCTCAGTCCTCTGGGGGGGTGTCTTTTACTTTTCTTTAATTTGTGAAGCCATATTGTTCTGCATACCATGGAAGCATATTCCTTATCTGCAAGTGGCCTGTTATTGCTGCTTGTGATTGGCATGGGAGTCCAGCTACTTTACTATCGGATACAAGTGGTTAAGACGCTGAACTGCAGGCTGTGGAAGGTTGGTAGTTCAGCAGTTCAAGACCCGAGTGTGCCGCATGACGGAGTGAGCTACCGTTTCTAGTTCCAGCTCCTGCCAACCTAGAAGTTCGAAAGCAAGAAATTGCAAGTAGATAAATAGGTACCACTTCAGTGGGAAGATAACAGCGATCTGTGCACCTTGGTGTTTAGTCATGCCGGCCACATGACCACGGAAATGTCTTTGGACAGCGCTGGATCTTCGGCTTTGAAACGGAGATGAGCACCGCAACCCTAGAGTCGGATTCGACTGGCTTTCGAGCAAGGGAACCTTTACCTTTACAGTGATACTATCTAGGGCTTGACTGTAAACTCCCAAGCATTGGTAGCATTGCTGAAAGTAGAATTTTCACAAACATTCTGAGGTAGGGAAATGCTCAACCATAGGGTATGGGTAGACAGTCCAGCTTCTGTAAGCTAAGGAAGAGGTCTGTTTGGTTTGAAGAAAGTTTATACAGGGGCAGGATAGCTAACGGAGTTGTATGAGCTGGTAGGCAGACTGAAAAATGTAAAGCTTATTTAAGAGTGGTAGAAGATGAAGTAGTCAGGAAGTCAAGTGTTGTTGTGTATGATCAGAACATGCTTTATCTGTGTAAATGGGCCAACTTTCCAGTTTGTTCCCCATTCCAGAGTCATCTGAACATAAGGAAGAAAATTTCCTTTTTACTGTCTCTCATTTAGAGGAGCTGCTGATTTGGATTCCACATCCATCTTAAAGGAACAAACTTAATTTGGGCAATGACCAGCACAAGTATCAGCCAAGGGCTCATTTGATGAAGTGGCAAAGCCCTTAAGCCCTTAGTGCCAGTTTGGAACAAGTGCTGAGACCCTGAATATGATGAAATCAGATGACTTTATTGAAGGGAATAGTACACTGAAGCAGACACAGTAATAGTATTACTATTACAGACATGAATAGTATTAAACAGTGAATACTTATGTTAATATGCTAATATTCCAGATGACCATGCATACTGTGTGGCCCATAAGAGGCCCCAGAAATAGAGAAAGGGGTAAAGTGGAGGCTTCTACCAATTCAACTGGAAATCCAAAAGCCTCAAGTGGGGGTTCCAACCATCAATCCGAAAGGTAAATCCAAGGGAAGGCAAGATTCACATGACATTGTGGCTGTTGGGGGCTTAAGCCACTGGACAAACATAAGAGGTCTGTCTGAATCAGATCAGAACTGTGTACTTACTGCCATGGTCCAAAACAGCAACCCAAGCAATAATCCAAAAGTAATTGTAAGGGGAAGCACAGCAAGGTGGCATGTAATGTATTCCATGAATGGGACTTTTCCCTTCTCAAGACTTGGGCAGGCAAAAGCTCCCCTTGAAAAAATAAAGGCAAAGCAGGTCTGAGCATGGCTGAGTCTTGCAACTCAGGATACATAGAGATGTGAAGGCTCAGAAAAAAGTAGGGGGGAAACTCCAATTTTTATAATGTTTTTTCTGATGACTCCCCCCTCCCAGTTTTCCAACAGAAAAACTGGGAAATTTGGCAAGGGGGGGGGAATGGGAAAAACCCACCTATGAACTATTTTATCTTTGAAAATGAGCTTAATGCTTTTTAAGACAGTGTTTTACTCTAAATGTGAAAAGGTCTGAGTGCTCTGTTCAATTTTTCCAATGAAATAATTGGGAAATTTGAGGGAGCACTGAAAAGTACTCCTATGAACATAAACAAACAAAACTTTAGGAGTAACTTAATTTTTTAAAATACAAGGCTTTTGTAAAATGTGTAGTATGCTTTCTATAAACAGTTTCAGTCTACAAGGTTAGGTAATGATAATTCTTATATATTGTAGATATGTATACCATTTTAAAGAGTATGTTTATTATTGTACTCCAAAAACTGCTGATGATGCAGAATTGCAGCTGCTTTAGGCATGGGGCTGGCAGCTCCAATCTCGCCTCTTAAGCATTTGAATCACCACATTTCCTTCAGACCAAAAGGTTGGTTTGAACACTGTGTTCTAGATGAAGGACAGGTTTATGGATACCATTTTAAGAAGCTGAATGTTGTTATATGGCTGGCTTTAATATTGATAGGTCTTATGCTGTTTTTATGATTTTACTGTTTTCTGCAGAAGGTGGCATATACATTTTCTAAACAGATACAAAAAAGGGCTCAAACAAGAAGTGGAAGTGGTGAAAATCTAGCACAGTGCCTAAGGTCAGCAAACGGTGTGCTGTTGGTAGGAGATAAATGCACAGGCAAGGTAACTTGAGGCTCTGAATCAGCCTACATGTGTGAGCAATACATTTTCTAGGCTCCACCACTGAGAGAAGAGCAGTATAGAGTTGTATAAATAGGTAATTCTGCTATTGACATCTCTTATTGACATAGGAATGTGATCTTGATCTAGCAAAAATGTTCTTGTTTAAGCTTGTGTAAAGGTAAATGTGTTTATTTTTAAAGCTGTTACTTTCCCTCCACATGAAAGAGAGGTTCCCTGAGCTATTGAGGGGTTAAGAATTGAAGAACTAGGCTTTTACTGTAGCGTCAATTTATTCAGTGTGTTCTATCTTCTGTTTGTGTTTTAAGGCTGATAAAGAATTTGTATGGTCTTTATGGAAACATCTCCAGGTCTCAAACCCAGATATTACACAAGCTGTGAGCCTAGTTGTGGAAAGGTAAGTATGAGGATTTTCTTATAATGGGATTCTGTGAACAAGTTTGTTTTCTGGATTTCACTCTTCTAGATGAGACAAAGCTGCTTAACTGCCATCCCAGAAAGGTAGGATAACTCACTATGGTTGCAGTCCTATCGACACTTTCTTGTAATTTTGATTAATTACACGAGTTTAATCAAGTGACAAAATGATAGTTCTGAAATGGGATAAAATGATAGTTCTGAAATGGGATAAAATGATAGTTCTGAAATGGGATAAATATGTTTTGTTGTATTAGATGAAGTGCACATAAACTATGTATGTATTTGTTATGGTAGCTGTCCACTAGACAGTGTGTTCCTCCAGCACTAGGAATATCCATTCACACATGGTCAGTGTCTTTCAGTGGGCCGAAACACACTTAATGGCAGAGGAATGCACTCTGCTGTATAGGGTTGCCTCCATGATGGTTGGAGAGTTGGGCTAACAAAGGTAAGGCTGAGGACCCTATATATTCTGCTCTTCTATTCAAGTGCCCAACAACATTTACATAACACAGGACATTGCAAAATACCAATCAAATTAAAAGGACACTAAAACCACAGATATTAACAGCAGCTTGAAACTAAAAATAGTATTCCTTCCTTTGTGAGATAGTAGGGAAAATGTCTCTTTTGATGGCACTTGTCATCTGCAGTCTTTAAGGACTTTTACTAAAAATAATAGGCTGCCTCATTAATTGGGGTACCCTTTTAACCAAAATGTTTTGAATTTGATAATTTAACTGATTAATTGACAAAATATTGCTGTTTTAATAATCTTTTGATAATGCTCTCTGTAAGAGTTTTTTGTTGGTTTTTCCCTTTACTGAATGAAAAGTATTCAACCATGTCAGCTTTGGTGTTGTTGTTTTTTTTCTGATGGAAGGACGGACATAAATACTTGAAAAAGTTTATGTAGTTTCTTATTTTCAGTTCTAGATACACTTGTTGCAAATGAATGGTTAATAACCACAAATTTTATAGCTCGGTAAAGTTTGACCTATTAAATAACATTTTATTTAACAGGGTCAAACTTTATCAAGCTATAAAATAATTGGTTATTAACTATTCATTTAGAATAACACTTCAATTACAGTGAATAACCATTCCTTTGGAATAACATTTTAACAGTGCCAAACTATTAAATTACTGTTGATTTTATTGAGATATTTTATAGATTCAGAGAGAAGACTTGCAGCACGAGGCTGTCTATGGTTATAGCCACATTCATCACAGTGGAGTGTTAAGGGGTAATGCATCACTTACTCAGTCGGGGGCTTCTGGAGTGTATGTGTTCTGCTAGAAAGGATTGAGTGATTTTGGCCATGTGTGGTCTTTTCTTTTTCTTTTTACTTGCCCAGTATAGTCCACTGTTAACTGTTAAATGAAGAGTACATGTTCAGGATTTTTTCACAGTTAAGGCACAATCAGGCTGTGTTAACCAAATTGTTGTATGTACTTTTGCTTAAGCATATAAGAAGTGTTTTGCCGGATTCTTTGTGAGATAATTAGCAACCAGCAGGGGCTGGGTGTTCCACTGAAAACTGGGTATTAGTCCAAAGATGAACCACAGGCTACCTTCTGCCCACTTCTGTTTTATGGGAGCTTTCCTGACCTGAATGTTCTTCCTCAGTTAAAGATGTTTGGCTAGTTACTGCATTCTGGCTGGAGCTGGTTATGGTGAATGAAACTCATGTCCTGGGAGAGAAAAGGAGATATCAGTTATAAACCCAAAGGAGTTCTTGGAAAGAGAGTGGAGTTAATCACCTGAATCTTATTTGTAGGTGCTCAGTTTGAAGGAGAACCGAGAGGAGCAGCCCTAAACTTGATGAAAGTTGTTTTAGGTAAATGAAGTAGTGAACAAATGAGGACAAGTCTAATGGAATCCCAACTCTAGAGCTAGTAAAACTAAACTAACTATTCTGGTGCAGGTGTGGCAGCCAAAGCCCTTGAAGATGGGAGTCTTTATTCTTAGCTGGATGTGATGGTTATAAGGATTATGGTGTTTGTCTGTTGGTCCTACTTTCTTGAATGATCCAGAAGAAAATGCCTGAAAGATACTATGTGGAGAGTCTGAACTCCCTCTGAAGGGGAGAAGCTTCTGGGTAAAATGGAGGTCGGGGCAGCCGGAAATTTCCAGATGGCTCACATCTCTTCTCTCTGTCCCATGCTGTTGCTAGTTGAATTTTGTTGACCCAAAGGAACTGCAGGTCTTGAAACAGAATTCCCCAGTTCTTTTACCCAAATCCTAAACCATAGTCGAGTTGCAGCAAACAGCAATGTTCAGATGTCCTAATTAGGTCTGTGTTTAGGATCAGACTGCGAGGCTTCTATTGATTATTTTGCTACAACTTGACTTGAGACAAAAACTTAACGTGTTTGTTTACATGAACCAAATACACAGTAATCCTGACAACATATATTAAACTAATGCATCTAAAGCTGCTGCTGTTGGTTAAGATATGTGTTTTTCCATGGGACTCCTATAACAGCAAAAGAGGTCAAGCCAGTTGCAGTCTAACATTGATTTTCCTTGGTGGAATGGTTTAGCAATCTGTTAGGTATTACTTGACTCTGCATGTATGTTTGTGTTCACACAGAATGACCAGCAAATGAATGAAGCAATTTATTTCTCTTACCATAAGAAGAACAGGGAAAGAACTGTGAATTTTCCTAATTATTTAGTAAGCTTCTGGATAAATAAAGTAAAAAAAATATGATTTGAGGGTCTTGCAAACTAGTTCCAAGGATGATGCCTCAAGTGGAACATGAAGGAACCTTGAATTACTATTTTGGGGACATGAGAAGAAGGGGGGGGGGAGGAGGATTTATACCCCGCCCTTCACTTGGAGTCTCGGAGTGGCTTACAATCTCCTTCTCTTCCTCTCCCCACAACAGACAACCTGTGAGGTAGGTGGGACTGAGTGAGCTTTCAGAGAACCACTCTTGAGAGGACAGCTCTGAGAGAACTGTGGTTTGCCCAAGATCACCCAGCAACTGCATGTGGAGGAATGGGGAATCAAACCCAGTTCTCTCAGATTAGAGTCTGCGCTTCTAACCACTATACCAAACAGAGGGTGGACTGAAAATTTTGATTTTCTGTCAACATACGTCTTTCAGTATTTACCAAGGAAAACTGAAGCATAGGAACAGGCAGGATGCCTGACTTTGAAGCCAAAAAAGAATAGGTGTATACAGGTATTTGGTCTAATCATTTTTATTTAACCACTTTATGTTACAGTAGGCTTTGTATTTGCAACCCTTTTAAGAACCTTTTCTATGAAGCATTTTAATTAAGTTTAATTAAGCTGTATTGTTGAAAAAAATCATTTGGGAAAACACACCTTTGTACTGATCTGATGTGGGAATATTTTACCATTGAACAAAGGAAAGTTACTTTTCTTTTTCAGAAGTCTTTCATGTTCCCAAACTGGGATTGGTGCCCTAAAAATTTTCAAAATTAAATTGAAACCTCATTGCCAATAGTGAGGATTCCTGTGATAGACAGAATAGTTTTCATTCTTCAGCATTTGTTGCACTTGTTATTTGGTGACTATAACTATAGTCTGTTTTAATATTCAGGTACAAACAAAAATCTATCTTTACTGTGCAAATGAGAAAACCCTTTGGGATATGGTAAAGCCTCCAGGTATTTTCAAACAAGCCATTGTAACAGTATATCCATATTAGTGTACTTTCCAACTACTTTAAATACTATTGATCTCTGAATTATGTAAAAAAGGCATAGGTTATTTCTAGTTCATTTGCCTTTTGAAACTTTTTTTGATAAAAAACAAGCACAGATAAATACTTAATTGGTATTTTTGTGTACCTGTATTCATCAGGTAAAATCAGGAAGTACTTCAGTTATGTAGCAAATGTTTAAATAATAACATAGAATTCTACAAGTAATTAACATCTTTTGAAGGCCTTCTCTCCAGTGTTTTAGAGGGATATTTATCTTGGAAGATTTTACTAGTAACAGATTATGGCCTTTATCCAGACAGGGGCATATGCTTATGAAAGGAATTTTATGGAAAAAATATTGTTGCAGGATGGGGAATATTGTGTCAGATGTGGAAACATCCAGTCTAGCCCTGTAGGTGAAACTGGATTCCTCCAAATCAGCTGTTCTGGAATATGGGGAAAGATTGGATTCAGTTGTTTCCCCCCACCTGACAGGATCCAAGACTGTGTGGGACTGAAGCCCTTCTATCCTAGAGCCCCAAATGAGATTCTTCTTGGAATATTTCATAGGAGTTTGAAGTCATTTGGAGTAGAAATCATTTGAAGTGGAACAGATTTCAAACCAATTTTCCTCCAAGTTTCTTTCCTTCAGGATAATCCATTAGCTAAATATAGTGACCAATGCTCTTTAAGGCTGCTTTAAGACAGGAATATAGAGTAATGCATCATTGAAATGCCACATTTTAAGTTTTCCCTGGGGAGGGGAGGAGGCACTGCATGTTTTTCAGGGCCAGATTGGAGTCATTGGGCTCCAATTTCTAATCCCTAGATGATTTAAATCAACAGTACAGTCCTAACAGATGGATCCAGGTAGTACAAAATTTGAGTACAGTGACACCTTTGTTGGTCTTAAAGGTTCTAATCCTAAATCGAGTCATGCCCTTCTAAGCCCATTGACTGCAACTGAAAGCCATTGAACATTACTCTTTATCTCTCCTATTCACTCACATTTTTTCTGTTCTTCCTCTCCTTCAGTCTGCTTCCTGTCCCTCATTCACCTTTTCCCCTGCTTCCTTTCCTCTCCCTACTAATTTAAAACTAGTTTTGCATCTGCACGGTGGTGGCATTTGGAGTGGTGGTGGGCCATGTAGTCACGGTCAATGCACCCTCAATATTTGTTGCCTTGTTGGGATTATGTATGCTGCAGGAGCATCATGGGTAGGCCATGCATCATTTCGAAAAAGATAGATAGTAAGTTTATATGCTGAGTTTGTGTCTGTGTAGTCAATGGCATTTATTGCATGGCTGGAACTTGGTGAAACAAGCTTCAGTTCCCAGGTGGTGGTGCAAAAATGCTCAGTGTTGATCCACTTTAGAGCACTGAGTTAACACTAAGATTCTTGGCTTTAGTAGTCAGACATACAACCTGAGAAAGGCTGCTACACTAAACATACACTATATGAAGCTTTCACCGCCCCAATTCAGCAGTCTGGGCAGACGGGAAAGCTGTGTGAGAATGTACATGTGCAAAACATTTATAATACAATTTATAACACTTTCAAATGTTTTAAAAAGCAAGATTTTTTTTGAGTGTTCAGCTTCTTACAATTTGCAGTCAAATCAGTATTTGAACAAGCGGCTTGATTATTTTATTAGTAGTTGAAATGAAATACTAGAAAAAAATCATATGAAAGAAAATTGAAAAGTATAAACACTGTTAGTTACTCTTTGTGTTACAACAGTTCTTTCCTGCTTTATAAAAATGTCCTTATTCAAATTGTGCCTAGATATTTCCCTGTATCTTTATGCATTTCCACTTATATAAAAAAATGCATGCTTCTTTCACTCTGTTTTATTTCAAACATTGCTTGTAGGAGAAATGCTGGATCTTTCCATTAAATGGGGGTAAAGATCTAACCAACTGGAATCTGTTTAAACTACTTGGTCTGTTGGGTTTCTAGTTGGAAATAGACTAACGCCAATTTTGCAGCCAAATGTTTAAATTCATGAGCAGGCAACTGTATTGGTTTTAAGTGTTAGTTTTCTCTAGGGATGGTGGATTATGTCCAGCATGGCCCTCAACAGCGGAACACAGCTTTGTGACTGGATCAACAATGCTATTCTGTTGTTTTCCTATTTACATGAAGTTGAGTGTTTATTTGTACTGCCGCACTTGATGTTCCTCGAAAAAATATAATGAAGTGCCAGAGTTTAAATATTATGTGATTTATTTCTGATCTTCTGGTGGCAATATCAAGAGAACCTGTTTATATTAAATCATTAAGCAATGGTCATTGATTATGCTGCCTATGGGCAGAATAATTCAATCAATGGAACTCTTATCATTTTTCAACTTCCCTCATCGGTTAATCACAGTATGCACTCCAGTGTCATATATAGACTGATTACCCATATTGTCTCAGAAAGGTATTAAACTCACCATTTACTTTTAGCTTTACTCATCTATTAAGATCCTTTATATACACTGATAAATATTTTCTTTGTAAGTGTACATTAATATAGGTTTCTAAATAAGTGTTTTGTTTTTAGTCAGATCCCCAGTTATCACTTAGTATGCTGGTTAGAATCACATCTCGTCGAGGTGTATAACCTTTACCTCTAAGGTCAAATAATTGTGATTGTTGAAAATTGATGAAAGTTTAATACCCTGTTTCATTAAAAATTCTCAGAACATTGAACATAAGTCAACATTCCATGGAGAAGAAAGTATTACGCAGCTTGCATGTGTGCATATCTGCATATCGGAGCACAAAATATTGACATGATAATTGCAGTCAAGCCTGAGTGAACAGTGGCCTGTGGGAATTCAGCTGGTGTTGTACCAACTGGATGGCTGCTCAGGACACAGTTTGAAATGCAAGGTGCAAGTTAGCACTTTATTCAGCACAGGCAGGCATCATTTAAAAATCCTTGGGGGAAACCCTGGTGATGTGCAGATGTTAAACCAGTCTGTTCTGAAGTGCTGATATTTTTGAGCACTGTAAGAAACTTGTGCATTTTACATGAGAAAACGCTTGCAAAATTAAGAAGAAAATATGGATGCTTAAAATATTCACGTTAGTGCTTTAACCATAACCTCCACAACAGAGTAATGCATAAAGAATCATCTGTGTGTGTATAGCTGTAGAAATTGTAATTGAGTTTCATCATTCAGTTTATTACAGAAAGAGCCAGTTAATATTTTTCTGAATTAAGTTTCTTTAGTAGACAAAAGAGTACAGAATGAAATACATAATGCAGAGCAAGGAGATAGTTAAATGTTTTTGTTTTTATCCGAAGCCATGATAGCAAAACATCATGCTGTCATTCTTAAAACATTGATGGCATTATAAAAACAGTTTCTATTCAGTTTTAGATATTCCCATGCTTTGTAGTTTCTAGGGTTTTTGAAAATTCTCTGTACATATAAATCTGGATTTCATGGTTTTTATTTAAGCTTAATATATGTTAAACTGAATATAGAAATAGAGCCTGTGCTTTTCTGTTTTTGTGGCAATTAGTAGTCACTTCCAGGATTGAGTTTGCAGCACCCAGGAAACTGTTTAAAGTATGTATGATCATGTATGGTCACAATCTAATCAACTCTAAACACTTCAAAGCTCTCACTGCTTTCACTAGAGAAGAGGTAACCACTCACTTAACTGTTCTTTTGACATCTGGCTGGATTGTGCCCATTTTATTTTCCATGAAGTTATTGCAGAGTCACTCCAGCCTAAGACTTTAATGGACTTAAACTAGAACAGCTCTGCACAGAATTGCTTTGTCGATAGGGATCTGTAATGTAAAAGCATTCATTTTCAGAAAACTGTAAATTCATTGACCTTTGTTCACTGAAATATTTACTTTATAATAGCGTTAAACCTGATTCTGCAAAATTGTTTGGCTAGGATTCAGAGAACTATGTGGTTTTCTCTGCATATGCAGCAGGCCTGGGTGTTCCCACCAGTGCCTTGATCTTACACACCACAAGAACAATTCCCTGTATTAATTCACAAACTGCTTTTGAAATTTTGAAATTCTAGTTGGCAAGGTGGGATGTAAATCGAAATAAATAAATAAATAAATAAACTTTCTTGTGATACGATGAAGGGATCCTGTCCTTGGGGAAGGTGGATTTAAAGTCATGCTATGTTTGCATACATCCTTAATGGAGCTTTTGCAACTCTGGTCTTTGTCTGCATTTTATCATTGTATATGGCAATTATTATCAATTTACAGTATAAATGAAGGCAAGATTAGTAATAGAACATTCTATATAATTTACTTGTTAGTTTCTACTGTAGTTTTTATTTATCTATCTAAATATTCTCTGCCACAGCTTCTGAAGGTGCTTAAGTAACATAAAAATCCTTATAAAACAGATAAAACAGAAGTGTGTGGTAAAATATAGCCACCAGCAAAAACAATATTCATGAGCAGAAAAAGAAAGGGAGGACAAAATAAAACCTTTGCTATACAAAGCCTGAATGAACAGGAAGGTTTTCACTTAGTGTGTAAAACTAGAAAGACTTGGTGCCCGATGAGCAGCTGAGGAAAGGAGAGTTGTAAAATGAGTTGCCACCTCATAGATCATCCACCCCACCTCTGTGGCTGGGGGGAGGGACAAATAGTTGGGTGTCTGTTGAAGATTTTAATCTGTGAGTATATTGATAATGAAGCATATAATTCTTTAAATAGCCGGGTCTCCAACTGTTTAATGCTAAGCCAGCACTTTGATTTGCACTTGCAGCAATGGAGACTTGGTTTCTCAGTAGCTTGTGAGAGTCAGCCATCTTTATGCCACGTTTTGTTCTAATTGAAACCTTCAGAAGAAGCCCATAGGCAGCACACTTCAGTAATCTAGTGATCAGAGTGTGGAGTTTCATACGGTATAGGTTTCTACATACACATCTATTTTCTTGTACGAAAAATAGCTCAAAACTAATACCTTTGAAAGGATTATGTAATGCTAACTGAAGCTCTGTTTAATAAATTGGCACAAATATAGTTGGCTTACATGGCTTATACTTTGAAGAGTTTATGCAAGAAAATATAGAAACATAGTAAAGTGCAAATACATTACAAGTGGGAGCCCATAAGGAATTTCCAGGGATGGGGAAAAAACAATTTGGAAACCCTCCAACATGCCTTAAAATCTGCCCTTCCAGGATCCTTTGTGTTTGAGTGGTTTGAACAGGCTCATTTTCCCATTAACTGACCTTCAATATTCTTTCCTTTCAAGAGCATTTTCAGCCCTCATCAGGCCATGTTTTTTGGGTTTTTTGAAAACATGTTTTGTTTATGTACAAGATGATATTTTTTGTCCATATTTGGGGAGTCACTTGGGTGTACCTTGTCTTTGGGTGGCCCCACTGCATTGCTTTCATCATCTACAGAGAGCTCAGTCAATTTACTGTTAGAGCAACATGCAGCTTCCACTCATACAGGACATATGCCGGGATTCTAGTTAACTGCTTGATGAGAATGCTACTCATTGAAACAGTTGGAAAATGCTTGAAGCAGAAATGGATTTGCACATGGAGGACAAAGACAAAACAAAAACTTCCTCCACAGGATATACATAGTAAAATAACTTGGAATCTAAACACCAGGAAAAAGCCATGTCCAGAACATTGTGCAGGCTTCTGCTGTTCCCTTTCCAGTTGTATCTGCTTAGTTTGTGGCAGCAAGTCAATGTGCTCGATCAAGGAAGAATAAGAGGTGCATTCGTGTGCTTATAGTTTTGTTTTTGTTGTGGTTCTTGCTGTGACTGTATGAATCTGGAACAGTTTCTACACGACTTCAGGTGAGGTTCAGAGCCTCTTAGGTTTAGTAGATGAACCCGAAGTCTTCAGACACTTCTTTTCAGTGGTTCCTAAACGTAAAGATTGTACAGAATTTTGAAATTCGGTTTTTTAGTTGAGAGGGGTGTCTGAAAACAAGAGTCTACATTTTAGCAACTAGTCAGATTGGGGCCGCTGTATTTTTACCTTGATCTACTTTTTTATGTTTAGCAAAAGTTTGTTGATGGCACCACAGATTTGTATTTATATTTATTTTCATTATTTCTCTTCAACACTACTGCTTTGCATGTTTATTATAGGAAAGATAATATTTTATAAACTTCAGCAGTGCACTTTTGAAAATATTTGCGGTTTTTAGAAACTGTAGGTTCTGTTTTCACACCTCATTCGTAGTTAAATGCTTCCTCGTCGTCTCCAATATTTCATTTTTGACAACTCATTAAAAATGGGCCAAATCCCAGAAAATATGATCCTGTCATGTTGCATAATATATAGCGTGGGCCATATGCAATAGAAAATTGTTAGTTAATGATTTAGAATAATTTCTCAGATTTTTTGGCTTTCAGTGGCTGGCGAAAACTGACTGTGAAAAATCCATGTGGTTAAATACAGCTCTGTTAAACATTTAAAATAGGCGGTACTCGTGGGAAAAGTGATTGGAGCTTAAAACTTGTACAAATTGACAGCCTCTCTTCACTCCATTTTTCATCCTAAAGAAGTCTGCAAATATTCTTAGCGCACATCATTATTGCTCATCAGTGGTTCTAATTAGCTAAACTGGAGTTTGTCTCAGTCATTGATCATCATCAACTCTTTGACAGTGCCTGAATATATTTTTTTCTTATTTGGGTGAACACTTTTTAATGTATTGTAGGCATGTACAGTGTATATTAATTGAATCAACCATTTTTTTCCACAGCGCCATTTACCTTTACAAGCAAACCTTCCTTCTGCTTTCCCCCCTTTCCTCCCGTTTATCATACTTAAAATGTTGCAGTGGGTTCAATGATACGCTAGTAGCTTGAAGCATACAGCAATATTACTTAGCATCTCTTCTGGGAGCTTCCCTTTAATGAGTATTGGAAGATATCCTATGCCACCAGGAGGAGCTGGTGATAAAATTCCATACCAGGTTTTAATTTATGCTCAAGGCTTCTGCTTGCACCCATTGTATGCAAAAATGGAAGCTTTTAGACAGTGACTATGTGTTTAGGCAATTGTTGTGATAACTAATGGAGGCACATTCCTGGCCAGTGTGTGGTATTGTCTTTCCTTTGTAGTAAGCAAAAAGAAATTATTTTTAAAAATTCAGATGTTGGGTTTATGCAAAAAATAACTTTTCTTCATTGTTAAGTTCAATGTTGCTATGTGCTCACAGTTTTCATTGTTCTCAAGTTAGACGCTGTGGCTGCAGTTCAGAGTGGGGGAGTTTATGATGTACTGTATTGCAATTGCTGTTTGCTTCCTGGATGAAGGCCCGTTGAGTGGGTTTACCTTTCTGTCTCTGCAAAGGTGGTGGGCTAGTTAGGACAGTCAGCACTCGTAGTGAATCGGATTCAACTGATTTCTAAAATGTTCTGGGCAAGATTGGAAATCTCAACAGTGACTTTGTTGTGATCCTAGAATCAGCATGGAATACTGAATTGTTAAGGCACTAGGCAGGATTGCTCCCTGGGGAAACCGCTTCAAAAAAAGACCTTCCCTGGTGAAAGAGGATCTGGCTAACTGGAAGGTTGGTTAAAATAATTTCTGGGCAAAGTTATGGAGTGGGTAGTAGAGCCACTCTGGACTTATGTAAATGGTCCTTCTTCCCTTGATCATATCATTCTGGATTCAGGCCTTGTTTTAGAACTGAGACTCTGGTGGATAAACTTCATTTACATTTGGACAAGAGAAATGTTTTCCTGATGGCAGTGCTTGAAGTAAAGGAGGTCAGAGAGTTGACCTCACTATTTTAGAGGGATCTGAAATAGGCCATGAGTTGGCTCTACCTCTGTTCGAGGGTACCTGATAGTTCACCTTTCCTGGATTTTTCTAGCATATCTCTGTGGCCTGTCTAAAGATCACAATCTGATTTCTAGTCCTGCATTACTTTTGTTTACTTTATCCAGATCCACCCATTTTATGACCTCAGCTGTTAGTCAGACTGACCCTCCCCTGCTACACACTTGGTTAGGTCAGATACCCCCTCTTGTTTTAGAGTTTCTTGACATGTACCAAAATTCCTGGATAATTTCAAGTCTGTGACATAACACTGCCAGATGGTATTTTTTAACCAAGTGGAGAAAGTGCGCACTAATTTCTTTTTAAATCCCCTTCTCCCTGGAACCACATCATAATCCAAAAGAACCCTGACCCCAAAGACAGTAGTGCACATTCTTCAACTCCAGCACGGGAATGAGCAGGAGAAGCCAGAACCGCCAACGACAGTAGTGCTAGGAATACTAAATTCTCTCTCTGAGAGGCAGGAACATATAATCTTCAACTTCCTGTCCTCTTGGTGGGGAATGCCCATCTCCTCAATTCTGTTCCTGCCTCAGTAGGGAGAGCAGTACAAAGTTAGGCTTATGCCTACTTTCACTTCTGTTTCTGCTTAATAGCTCTTTTCCCTTCTCAACTACAGTATTTTCTCTGCATCTTCTATTCATTTCCCCCTCTCCTGGGTCCTTCTAACTCCCCCCCCCCCCCGGCTCTCTCTGTCCTCTCTCTCCCCCCCAACTTCTTCTCGTCCCTCTGTCTGGAGAGGGAACGAGAATGGCTGACCATGAGGGCTCCGATGATTTCCTCTCTAAAGGAGAGAGAGAAGCTTCTTTTGCTGTGGAGGGCGCAGCTACCGCGTCAAAGAAAAACGGGAGTGACGAAATCTGCCTCCTTAAAGGCCAAAGCCAAGCCAAAGGAAAAGCGCATGAAGAAATGGCCTCAATCTCCACCCGCGCCGGGAACTGTGGGCGCCATCTTGGATTTTCGGACACCCTCGGACAGAGAGGGGGAAGGCTGCGGGGAGGCTACATCCGCTTCCATAAGCCAGGGCATGAGTGCCGACGACGGGCAGGACATCCCTAACGCCCAGATCGTTACTTCTGGGACTGCAGGAGAGACAGACTTACAAGCCGGCTTACTCGTGAGTAACCCCGATTAACGGGGACGTTCCATATCTGCTGAACTTATGCAGTTCTTAAGACAGACTATTAGAGATGAAGTAGCTGGTATCTGTCACCCCCGCCTGCTTGAGGGTGGTTCCCAATCTCCTGGCCATTTCCATAGAGGTTGCAGGTATGAGGATTTAGAAGATAGACACATACCTGATCAACATAGACCGGGCCAACAAAGGCTGCCAGGAAGGAGCATTGCACCCATAAGGGAAATCATTCTCATTGGGATCCATTACAAGATGAGGACAGGGAGGAGGGGGGGTTCTTATCGGATGAAGAGATGGAGGAAGAACTAGATGTCCCTACACCTTCTATGAGGTTTTTTAAACCAGAAAATTATCCATATCCATATCTTCTTCAAAAGACCCTTACTGCCTTAGAATTGCAACCTAAAGTTCCTGCAGAGGCCCCTTCTGACGAATCCAGACCTAGGGGGAGCAAGGATTATTTCTCCAGAACACCTGGGATGGAAAAAGTTTTTCCTTTTCCTGAATTTCTGGAAAAGCAACTCAAAAATGAATGGGCTAAACCTATGGCTAATAGGCATTGTCCTCCTAATATTAAAAAGTTATATGCCTTACCATCTTTTGCCAATAAGTTTCTGTAAGTGCTCCTGTAACAGCAATTCAGACTGCCGGCCTGCTTTCTGAAGACGGGGACGGCTCTGTTAAGGACAGCCTAGACAAGAAGGCAGAATTTGCATTGAGAAAGGCACATGAGTCCACTACCATGGCCATTAGAGCATCAGCCACAGCCACTACGGTGGCAAGGGTGGCAATTGCCTGGTCCAGGAAAATGGTTCAATTCATTCCTGAATCTAACAAGCATTTGGCAGAAGGTGCTAACAGACTGCTTAAAGCATCATGTTTTTCTGTGGATGCTACTTTGTATTCTATGATTTTTTCCTCTAGAGCTCTAGTATCCACAGTGGCGGCGAGAAGAATGGTCTGGCTGCGAGCTTGGCAGGCAGTCCTTCACACCAAGAACATAGTCACAGCTTACCCTTTCCAAGGGGATTGCTTGTTCGGGGAATCCCTGGACAAAATACTCATAGAAACCAGGGACAAGAAAAAGGCAATGCCTAGATCCCTAGGCAGACCAGACCAGACCAGACCAGACTGCCGAGATTCTGGCAACTATTCCTTTCAGAGGCGTATCTGCATGTTCCCATATGTCAGGGCCACAAACAGTTCCTCTGTTTCTGTGTCCAGGATCAACATTGGCAGTTCAGAGCACTTCCATTCGGCCTGTCTACTGCCCCTCGGGTGTTCTCCAAGATCCTTATACACCCCACTGTGTTACTTCGAGAGCAGGGCATCCACGTGCATCCATATTTCAACGATGTGTTGATAAGATCCAGCTCGGTGGCCACATCCAGGAGGGATCGAAACCACCATTCAGTGTCTCCGCACCCACGGCTTCCTTCTAAACCTTCAAAAGAGTTGCCTTTTACCATCTCAGTCCATAGAGCGTTTGGGAGTAATTCTGAATACGGCTCAGAACCGGATGTTTCTTCCAAAACCCAAGGCAGAAAAGATCTGCACTCTGTATCGGCAGATAATCAGAGCCAGACTATCGTCACTTATGACACTCGCCAAACAGATGGGACTGTTCATTGCCTACCTTGATTCAGTCCAATGGGCACGTATGCACACAAGACCTCTACAACAGTTTCTTTGGCCATACCAGTTCAGGATTATGGCAAAGGAAGCAGAGATCATTCTGGTGGCCCCATATTGGCCATGGTTCTCCGAACTGAAGAACCTCACTCTTCATCCTCCTCTTACGCTACCGGTATCATCGGATCTGCTGAGTCAAGGTCCCGTCTGGCATCCAGACCCGGGATGGCTCCAATTGAGCGGGAAAAACTCCACACACTAGGGTTCTCCAAAAAGGTAACAGATACCATGTTGACTTCCAGGAGACCTTCTACTTGTCGAATTTACAACGTTACTTGGAAGGTGTTCGTTCAGTGGTCCAGAAGGAAACATGTAGACCCCCTAAAGCCACGTCTGAGATCCATCCTTGACTTCCTACAGGATGGATGCAACTCCGGGCTGAAGGCATCTACCCTTTGGCATCAAACAGCCGCATTGGCAACAGTCCTAACCACCTTTTGAGGGTTCACAGTTTCGACTCATCCTCATGTGTGTCGATTCCTAAAGGGTGCATCACTTCAAGATCCCCCTACATCTCACAGGTTTCCATCATGGAGGCTGAATGTGGTTCTCAATGCCTTGACGGCACCACCGTTCGAACCCATCAAAGAGATCTCTCTGAAGTGGCTTAGAATGAAGACCCTCTTCCTGGTGGCGGTGACATCGGCCAGAAGAGTATCGGAGCTGGAAGCACTTTCTGCTAATCCAAAATTCTGTGTATTCCACAAGGACAAAGTGGTGCTATTCACAGATCCCACCTTCTGTCCTAAGGTAAATTCTTGTTCCCACATGTCTCAAGAGATTTCACTACCTTCCTTCTGCCCTAACCCGCAGCATCCCGAAGAGAGGTCTTGGCACTCACTGGATGTCAGATGGGGCATAAAGATATTCCATAAAGATATTCCTCATCTCTGTCTCCCCACCAGATAAAGGGAGCAAGATGTCCAAGGCTTCAATCAGTTCCACATTGAAGGCGTGCATCACGGAAGTGTACAAGGCCCAGCAGCTAGTTCCTGCTCTGGGCATCACTGCCCATTCCATTCGGAGTGCAGCCACGAACGCTGCCTTGTCCAACCGATCATCGGTAGAGGAAATCTGCAAAGCTGCCACGTGGTCGTCTCCTTCCACATTTGTTAAGCACTACAAGATGAACCTGTATGACTCGGCAGACGCAGCCTTCGGACGCAGAGTTCTACAGTACGTCCTTTCTAATGATGACGATGACCCACCCAACAGATGAGGACACTGCAATGGGAGGTCCCATCAAGTTGTCCTCCTCTCAGAGGGAGAATGGACCAGTGGATACTTACCGTGAGGGGTCCTTCTCCTCTGAGATAAGGAGGACATCTTCGCCCTCCCGAGTCATCGTCAATCTTATCCTGCTGCTCATTACCTAATGTTCTTTCATACTTGTTTACTTCCTTCCTGTCTTCTATTCTGTTTTTCCCCTCAGTAGTTAACCAGTTATGGCCTTGTTGCCATGGTTCAATGTTATTGTTGTTATTACTGCTTCTGTGAGTTCCAGAACTGAGGAGATGGGCATTCCCCACCAAGAGTACAGGAAGTTGAAGATTATTGGTTCCTGCCTCCCTACAGATAGGGTGGGAAACACCCATCAAGGTGTCCTCCTTATCTCAGAGGAGAAGGACCCCTCATGGTAAGTATCCACTGGTCCATTCCCCAGGCCCAGTTTGTTTTGAGGGGTCTGAAAAGTCTGTGTGCCTCACTTAGTACCACTACCATGCCTATAATCTGCTAGAAGCCTCTGTAGAATCTCTGATCACTATGCTAACTGTTTGCCTGACTTTAAATTATAGTATTTTCTCCTGCAACAAGAGAGCAGTTTCTATGTTTTCCAGTTAAGTGAAGAGATGATGTGAGTGATTATGGTTACCCAGAGAAGTTCCATTAAGGATTGATAAGTTCCTTCCATCTCTCGTTCTCTTTTTTTAAATGGGTGGGAGGTTGTGAGAATTTTTTAGCAGGAGCCCATTGTGGTTCTCAGCAGTTCTGGGAGAAGGTGTGACAGGAGTCCAGATGGTCATCAAGAACTGCAGAGAGAATGGTTGGATTCTGTCTTTCTGAACTGGAGGCCCCGCTGGAGCAGGAAGGGAGAAAAGAAATGCCCTGGGCTATCCTGCTTTATGAAAATCCAGAATGGAAAATGAAAACATTCCTGAAAACTCTGTTCTTACATTAAGGGAGTTGCAAGAGGATAGGCCGCAGCCCAGAACAAGATGATATTTGAATGTTATTTTGTCACTGTGTGGAAAGGCGAACGAGTGGTACAGAGATTTCCCAGGCCAAGGGGCATTTAAAGGAATAGTACAATGCCCCTTACTGCTGTCCGGTACCATCCACCTTTTATCCCAGCTGATATTCCTTCCCTTTGGAAGTCTTTTGGTGAACTGTGTATTGGAGGATACCCTTTGTGGACCCCATCGTTCACAATCATAATGAGAACAAAGGAGTGGAGGGATAATTATTACTGCATGTAAGAGCCTCCCTACATTGTTTCATAATGACAGTATGAATCTTTTCAAAGCAACAGAGTAGGGGCTTGTGGCTTATGGAAACCAGTGGGGGAAGCTACAATTGAGTAAAGACGAGGGTAGGGTTTGTGGATTCCAGTAGGCGCTTTGTTACCTTTCCCTCATAATATGAGTATACCAACTGTTGGTCCTTGATCTTTCTGCAGATAGGGGGAATGGACAGAGATTTTTCAACACCAAACCTTTAGCCCAGCACAACTATAATGGCTTATAAGCAGTATTCATTATTTCTCAGAAGTGCCTTTTCCCCTGTAATTTATATGTGCTTAGCCTTCTCTTATTGAAATAAGTGGGCCTTAACTGCACCATGCTCAAATTTTTAGTCTAACAGGGCCACCTGAACAGTGCACCTGGAATCCTATTCAATGAGGCTTACTCCCAGGAAAGTGTTCTTAGGGTTGTACTGTAAATGCTATGAAGAGCTGTGATTGGTTGTTATTGCTTTTAAAAGGAAAAATAGCAGAACAAACATTGTTGCTAGTTACCAGTGTTAATGGCTAAATAGTTACTAAGTCATGTGCTATATCATTTGTATTTAGATAATGTAGTTTATAGTGTTTTCTTTTTCTTTTTCTGGTATTTTTTGTATTTTTCATATGTGCATGTGTGCGTGCGTGTGAGTGTGTGTGCACCTAGAAGTCATGGCGACCTCTGGTAACCGACTGGAGGATATTCAGAGAGGTGGCTGAATAAAGCCTGCCCCGCCTCCCGACTGCTGGTATTCCCAGGAGGTCTCCCATCTAAGTACTTGCCAGAGTCGGCCCTGCTTAGCTTCTGAGATCTGACGAGATCGGGCTTGTTAATAGTGTTTTCTATTAATGTAGTTAATAGTGTTTTCTCCCTTCACACTGAGTGTAGCTGCTTTATATATAGTAAATAATATAGTTATATATTTTGAAAAGCAAGCACCACCTACTGTATAAGTTTTGAAACCAGTACAAAATCTGAATGTTTCCTGGAATAAAAGAAATTCCCAAAATGTGGTTGCTGAAACACTATTGACTAAAGTTTAGGATGACCATAAATTACTTGTGTGTTCCTTATTGCAATCTCTATGAACAGCCTTTTTGTTGAACATTCTTTTGTTAAGCAAACATATTATTTCAATACAGTGATAAGCAGTTTTTCTTTGGCTTGGGGTACTGGCTTCCCGCCAGTCAAGTGGCTCAGGAGCTCTTCAGACATGACATTGTTCCCCCACACACTCCCCTTTCCCTGGTGTTTGGCTGTGAACTCAGTGGTCTCCAAAGCAAGGGCAGTGCTATAGCCAAAACAATAGTTCATGAACTGGAACAGGTCAAATCTGCCTGAAGAATTTTGGTGCCTAGATGTCTGTCAAAGTAGCCTGTCAGGTACTGCTCAGGAGAACAACGACAAAAAACCATCAAAAATTGGTGATCCTTTGCAGGGAAGTTTCCTGTGCCAAGCTCTGCATACAGCCCTGGATGTGCTGAGTGAAAAGCCCACATGATCCTGGAAAAACAGTTTATTGCTCTAATCCCCCTCCCCCATTTCTGTTTAGTCAAAGATAAACCCTTTCCTCCCCATGGATCCTCTGAAATAAAGACTAGCAAGAAGGGGGATCTTTTGTCAGCTTTCATCTAAAAATGAAATGCTTGGAATGCTTGGTCTCTCCTCACAGAGAAAGTCTGCTGGGTGAAGCTTGGGCCAGTCACACACACTCAGCCTAACTACCTTACAGCGTTGTTGTGAGGATAAAATGGAGGAGAGGATAATAATATAAGCCTCTTTGGGTCTCCATGGGAGATAAAGGGAGATAACCGAAGTTAAAAAAAAACAACCCAAATCAGAGATTCCAGACAGAGGTGGGAAAGGCTGCTCCTGCTCTGGAAACAGCAGCCAGCAAAGTGGAAGCAGATGAAGAAAACCTCCACACTTCCCCATGCTGCTTTCCACTTTCCCATGCTGTTGCTCCTTCTTGCCAACTGTTGCATTGCTGCAGAAGCACTACTGAGGCAACCAGAATTGTCCTCCCTTGCAGCCCCCTTGGCTTCATGTCTGAGTGGCAGCACAGCTGCTCAGCTATAGAGGAAAATAGCTGTTAAAGGACCAACCTCCCCTTTCCCTTGAGATGCACCGCTGTTAAGCTGTGCGGAGAAAAAAAGCTGTCAAAGGGCTGAAGGGGGGAAGAGAAAAGCAGAGTTTAGCTGTGCCCCCTTGCCTAGACTGGCTGCAGGATGAACTTCGACATGTCCTCTGGCCCACAGCCATTTGCCGTTTCTCTTTTGAGTCAGAGCAAAGAGGGATATATTTTTTTTGCTCTATCTGAAAGGGAAAAGCCTTAGGCACCACAGGTGTTGTGTGAAAGCGAAGAAGAAGAGATTGCAATAGTTGGGAAGGGAAGGTGGAGCAGAAGCTGCATATGGGAGCCATGCTCGTTTAGATTCCTGTAGTGTAACTGGTTGTTCATTTTGTTCAAGGACA
Organism: Gekko japonicus; assembly: GCF_001447785.1. NCBI lineage: Eukaryota > Metazoa > Chordata > Lepidosauria > Squamata > Gekkonidae > Gekko > Gekko japonicus. The sequence continues at coordinate 206,917 of NW_015177019.1, read as the reverse complement.
GAATGAAACAAGCAAGCAGAATAAATGGCAAATGTGATGTATGCCGCTGAAAAGCTTGCACACTTTAACTTTTCTCTTTCTGCATATCATAATTAGCTAAAGAGAAAACTAGTTGCAAATCATAACTAGTTAAAGTTATGATATACAAGTTAAATTTTTTGCCACATCTGGAACTTGATTGAGAAAATAGTGTAAGAAATCATTAGGGAACAAAACATCTTTGCCCCAAATCTGCCATTTGCTGACAGTTTTAACACAGTATACTTTTTGAGTATACCTATGGGGAAATAGGTGTGCTCTTCAATATGTTGCTCTTATTATATCTGCAACATGAAATTAAGGTTTCACTGATATCAGTAATGGGGTGGGGGTGCGGGCTTCTTGGAAAAGATACTCCACAGATCTTTTCAAAAGTAATATATCTGGCCTTGGTACCACAAGCCCTGTTTCATTTAGAATAAAGTTGTCTTAGTTGTTCAGAGATAAAATTTGCTGTCACTTGCCATATGTTCCATGATTAATTCTGCAAGGGCTGTCAGCCTTAGATAATTTAATTTCCCATGCTTTAAAATGACATTCATTATTATCAGGACATGAAAAATTCAAATGATTAGCAGCAAATTATGACTAATAAGTGTCAATATATTTTTGTTGCTTCTAGAGAAAAGCAGAAAGCTGAACTCAAGGACAGGAAGGTTTTGGAGATTTTGCAAGTCAAAGACAGCAAAATACAGACACTGGAACAGGTTAGTATTATGTTTAAACAACAGGTGAGAAGAATATTGCCTTAGCCAAATCTTCACTGAGTTCTGTTTTCTACTGCATCTAAAATAGGGGTTTCCCGAGTCTAATCCTGATTTCCAGGTACCACCAGTTAGTCCTCACAATTTCCAGTCTTGGTAGCAGTACATTTATGGAACATGAAGCCTAGCTCTTCAGCCTCCATTTCTCCGTTTCATCCTTCTGTTAACTAGTTGCTGGCCAAACAAATAAAGGCAGGAGATTTGCTTGGGCACAACGCATAAGTATGCAGTGTGGTGTTTTAACTAGAAGCACATTTGGACCATTTTTCCTACGTCACTGATACTGTACAAGGAGATGCCTTTATTGCATCCTTTGATCCTGCAGGTGTCCTGCTTCTGTCCCCCTGCTCCCCCCATGGAAAATCCTTTTTCTGTCTTAAACCTTCCCCAAAATAAAAGTTTCCCAATGTATTTGAAATTGTCCTGCTTCTGCATTTCCTAAACACTTTCCTCCTTTTTTAAAAAAAGTTTGACTGATTTTTTTTTTGCTATTGTGCTCAATTGTTCATTAATCTTAAGTATCTCGTTTGTTTCATCTGCTTTTTCGTTTACCAGAATCTTAGCCTGACTGCTTCATAAGACCTGGGTTCCAAGACTATCCCTTCTCGCTGTTTTATGACAGTGCAGAACGGTGGGGAAAAGATGTATTTATATTTCCATTTGCCCAAATCTGCGTTCTTTTTAGGAAGGGAAAAAAATTGGAGCTTGCAGTTCAGACTGGCAGTTTGAAGCGGGAGGGAGTCATGGCAAAAAAGAGCCGGAGCAGACTGTTCCCGGTTTTCCCGTTCACACTGCAGCGACTGATGCGGGAGCATACCGGGAGAAGGCGCCAGGGAGCATTCACACTGTTGGCCTGGAGGCACAGCTGTAAGGCGCGGCTTTCTTTTTTCATAATCTGGAGATATGTGCTTATGTGCATGAGTGCTCATGCGCATAAGAAAAATGGGGCTTTTGGCGTTCACACTTTGTTGGTGCGTGATGGACACGGGATAATCGCGCTTTCCAGGGTTTGCTGCCACTTTCACCAGGTATCTTTTAAACTCGGGAGTGAAGCGTTACAAGAGGGGTTGAATATGGGTGGGGAACGCCTATGTGAACGACCCCTTTAATCTGGTTGTGGAACGTTTCTGAAACGTGCCTATATCGGGGCAAACTGCCAGTCTGAACTCGGCCATGGAGTATGAATGAAGATCACAACAGGGACATATAGGAATGCTTCTGAAATTCTATGAAATAACTGTCAAACTGTTTATTTCATTGTTATCTCAACTCTGCTTTGAGAAACTCAGGGCAGTATACACACTATCTTTACAGCAGTCCTGAGGGATAGGCTGGGCTAAGAGAGAGCCTAGCTCAAAGGTCACCCAGGCTGTATGGGAATTGCATCCCAGGTATTCTAGGTCTACCTCCATCCACTTACACCTGAGTGGCGTTAGACTCATGCCCCTTTCAGAGAGATATGTTTCGTTTTGAGGGCTGTTTTGTAGATCACGTGGTAGCAAAACTGACTTTGCTACCAAGTACATACTTGGTGGGGAACTGTGGCTAATCTGTGTCCCTGACAATTATTATACATCTGTTTGTGAATATGTGTTGGACTCATTCACGCACTACATTTTCAGGTGTGCTTTTAAATCAGCTTCGGTGTGTATGTAGCAAACAATATATGGTGTTGTACTCAAACAGTACTCATAGTGATCCATCACCTTCTTTAATAACTTTTGAGTATTGTTTCAGAGGGTTTTTTAAGCTTCTTGTTGAAAATGGTATTTCTAGAAGAATGCTAGGTAGTCCTTCTGGAGCAATTTTGTTTGTTTCTATGAACATTTACTCAGGCTTACATCTCACTTTATTCAGTGGGACTCACTGCTAATTACGTTTGTGTAGGATTTTAGCGTTAGAATTATTCTGAAATCATACTCTCTGAACACAGACATACGCCAATTTAAAGTCACAGTAGTAAACATAGATGATATGTTGAAATGTAATATGTATTTCTGTAAGCCACTTTTTCTCATTTTATTTTTAACATTCAGGTTTCAATGATCCTGTCAGTGCTGAATACAGCCACTTGGATGCAGTAGAGTGTTTACTCAACAACCACTAAAACTGCTTGTAATTTAATGTTTTTCATGTGTTTATTCTAAACTCAAAGCATGCATAGGAAAATGTTCAAAACAGACTGCAGAGAGTTGTTTTCATATATCATGTCTTCCAAGTAGCTTCTGCAGTGAACACAGATTATATTCACTAGTCAAATAACTTGCCTGTTAAATAGGATGCAACATGGAGTGATTCTCTTGAAACTGCAGCAGATTAGTTGCTGTGTATATAGGTAGACTAGCCATGCTCACTATTTGGTTGTAGGGTTTTCAGCATCATTTGAGATTGAGTTTCATAATGCATGTTTATATTGAAAGAAGTTACTTATTACAGTAACTTTACTTATTTATCACATTTTAAGCTAATTCAGGAGTGAAGATGGCTGCTGCAGTACCAGGGCTTGTACTGATCAGGTAGTTCATTCATGTTCTATGCTCTTGAAGCAGCGATCGAAAGCACAGGTGACGAAAGGTAATTGTAGTAATGGTGGGGAGTTACTTGCAAACCTTTTTATAGGGTTATCAGATCAGCGACCAGGAGTCTGTCTTGCTTTTAAAGCTACTGGAAAGGTGTAGGTGATCGATAATGTGATTGGAAGAGAGGCATATCTGTGTGAAAGCATGTGTGAGGTAGAGGGCACCCTGACAGCATCATGCAGGTACTCAGTTGCTGATTGAGCATCTGTGCAGGACAGATTCTTGCAAAGAGGAATTTGGATGTCAGATTTCTTTCTGCAGATCTCTTGTCTTTTTTAATCGTGCCTGACAGACAACGGAGTAACATGTGCCGCCTTTCCTCCATAACTGTATCCCTATGTTGGGTGTGACTGCAACTGATAGATTTTGTCTGTCAAGGATCTTAAGGCACACAAGCCCTACCAGAACATAAAAGGTGGCAACTCTAAAAGAATACCTGGCTCCCCACTGTTTACTGTTTCTGCTCATGATCTGAGTGATCATGAGCATATAGATGAAGAAGAGATTAGATTTACTATACCCCACCCTTCATTACCTGAAGGAGTCTCAGAGTGGCTTACAATCTCCTTCCCCTTCCCCTTCCCACAACAGACAACCTGTGAGGTAAGTGGGGCTGAGATAGTTCTTTTGTGAACAGCCCTTGAGAGAACAGCTCAGAAAGAACTTATGACTGACCCAAGGTCACACCAGCAGCTGCATGTGGAGGTGTGGGGAATCAAACCCAGTTCTCCCTGATTAGAATCCGTGCTCCTAACCACTACACCAAACTGTAGTTCACTGTCTAGCACTACAACAGCTGAGAAGCCTTTATTGCCTCTTGACATTTGAGTGGCTACCTATGAAGAGGCAAGACTCACATTGAGATGGTAGTGGATAGTATCTGTAACTGTTCAAAGGCAGCCTCAACACATTTATTTATTTTTATTTCATTATATTTTTACCCCACCCTCCCAGCAAAGGCGGCTCAGGTAGAGTAGTTTACAGTACTCTAACCTGGACATGACCAGGGCAAGCATCAGCATGATTAGATCTTGTTTCTCAAGGAAGACAGATTAACTGAAGCTGGTAAAAGGTACTTCATATGACAGTGGACATCTGCTTTTCCATCTGTAACCTGGATGTAACAGCACCCTCAAACTGTGAGCCTGTTCCTTTAGAGGAACTGCAATATTGCCCAGAACAGGTTGCATCTTAGTTCCTCTATAAGTATCACCACTGACCAAAAGAACCTCAGCCTTGCTTGTATTTAGCTTCAGTTCATTCAGCTCTTTAGGGCAACCCAGGTATCTCTTTAGGATGTTCAGTGCCTCACTTGATTTAACTGTAGAGATATAAAATTGCGTCTCATTTGCATATTCAAGACAGTTAACTCCACCACTCTGGACTACCTCTCTAGCTGCTTCACGATGATGTTAATAGTCTGGGGGATAAAGGATCCAATCTTGCAGAGTCTTGTAACATAAATGCCATGGGTTCACACAACAATCTCCCCGGCACCACCTTCTGGAACTGTTTAGCCAAATGGGACTGGGGCTACTGAAGTATGGTGCCTGGGCAACTCAGATACCAACCAAAAAGGTTGATGCTATCAAAGGCTTTTCAAAAAGATCCAGGAAAATCAACAGGGATGTGGTCTAAAACCTGTATAACAAGGACCAAGGAAGTTTCTGTCCCCAAACTGAGCTGAAGCTTTCCCAGTAACAAGCCCCACCTCTGGAATAAGTTCCCTATGAAGGTAGGGAGGCACCATTTCTAAAAGTGTTAAAGTTTAGTAAGGCTATTCTGTCTGCCAGGACTTTTAATGGGGTATAAGCGGCAGGCATTTGTAGAGGGGAGATGGGAGTTATTGGGGGGTATTGTATATGTTTTATCTGTAAACCCCCTTAAGCCATGGAACAAGGCAAATTACAACTATTTAAATAAATAAAATATAAGATGCTGTTCTCTGGTTGCAGTGAAGAGAAGGGAGGAAGTATGGATAGCAGGGGTTTTTGTATTCACCATTGTTTTCATGGGTGCATATTTAATTGTAGCAGCTGTTTTGGTATTCTCTTTTTATACTGATTGGAGAAGCAAGACAAAGTCTGAATTATGCTATCCACTCCTCCCAGTTCACTGGCACTACGTAGTATGTGGTGTAGCATTTGATGTAATGACTTTGTGTGTTATCATAACTTGGAATTGTGCATCAAAGGGGTTTAATAGCAAATCTATGATTTTCCTGCCAGCATAACTCAAGGATAGGAAAGCATAATTAGAGTTGATCTTCCTTGTTTCTACTAGCAACATATGTAAATAGGTGAAAACAGAGTAAGCATTTAGGATGGCATGGTTCAATTTTGTGTTTCTCTGAAAATTTTGTGTTTCTCTGAAAATTTCCCAGATCTCCCTTTATTCTTACTGGATCTGTCTGCCCCAAAGCAGAAAAGACCTTAAGATTTCCAGTAAAATACACCTGGTTCTTTTTGGGAATTCTACTCTAGATAAGGTTCTAGTCGAAATCAAGTAAAAGAAGGCAATGCCCTTGACCTTAGTCAACAGATATACAGATGCTAAGTCCAAATCTCATCATTCCTTTTGTAGCTTCAGAAAGGACAAGGACTTCAGAAGTTTTCAGTTCTTTGGATACAGACCCAGGAACCAGCCAAGGCAACCAGCAACCTTCATACAGGACAAAAACCTGCCAATCAAAAAGACCTCTGCCTAACTACCTGATTGGGGGACAACTTCAGCTGTTCTCAGAGACCTGGAAATCGTCAATGCAAGACAAATGGGTGATGCCTATTATTGAACAAGGTTACTGTATAGAGTTTGTTTCTACTCTCCCCCATGCACCAGTTCACATCCTTTCCGATACCAAGGTCACAACAGAAGTGTTGCTTACTTCAGCAGGCTATTCAACACCAGACCCAAATTGGAGCAATAGAAGAAGTCCCCAAGAGCCAGCACTTCAGAGGAGTCTACTTGGTACTCTTTGTGGTTCCCAAGAGGTCCAAGGACTGGAGGGCGATCCTGAACTTGAAGTTTCTGAACAACTGGGTACAGAAATGTAGGTTTCGAATGGAATCTTTACAGCACATTTTGCAGGTAGTTCAGAAAAAACAATGCCCTGACTTCCCTGGACCTCAGAGAGGCCTATCTACATATCCCAATACATTGGGACTCCAGGCAATTTCTCCATTTATCTTCTTCGTGGTCTCTGTGCATCAAAGTGCTGGTTCTTACCTTTAAAGCCCTGAATGGCCAGGGTCCAGGCTACCTGAGGGACCGCCTCTTCCCGTATGTTCCCCCAAGAGCGCTGCGATCAGGGAGTCTGGACCTCCTTGAGGTCCCAGGCCCCCGGGACACTAAGCTTGCCCTAACCAGGAACAGGGCTTTTTCGGTGGCGGCTCCTACCTGGTGGAACGAGCTCCCGGCGGAGATCAGGGCCCTGCGGGACTTAGTGCAGTTCCGCAGGGCCTGCAAGACGGAGCTCTTCCGCCAGGCTTTTGAGTAGGAGCCGCCGCCGCGGCCACTATACCACCACCGTGGCCGTTCTAACATCTCCCTGTCTTTGGATGGGGGCAGTCGTTGCCCGGAAGAAGAACATCACCCTGGCGCTCCTGCGTTTACATCATCGGCCGCCAGTGAGGGACATCTACCGCCTTGAACTTTTGAACTTTTGGACTTTTAAAATGAACTGTAGAGCATCATTTTAGCTTGTATTTACTGATGTTTTAATGTAACCTATGTTTTATTCCCGGCGCTGCCGCTTGTTTGCCGCCCTGGGCCGTATGAGTAGGGCGGGATATAAATCCCAAAATAAATAAATAAATAAAAAATAAAGTACACTCCAGCAGAGTTCCACTCACCAGCAACTCCCAATAGCAAACCACATAACACAGTCCAGTGGTAACTATTTACAGGAAGTTTATTTACAAATATATACAGCTCTCGGACAGTGTTCTTCGCCAGCATTCATAAATACAGGAGAGAACACTGTGCATAGGCACTCTCTACATTTATACATATGACAGCCAATCAGCATTGTGCTGAGTCCTTGTGACTCTGTCTTTGCCCAGACATGTACAGACTAGTTCAGTCTGGTATTGCATCACCTGACAATCACCTGACAACTGTCATTTAGATCAGGATCATCTAATGCTGAAGCTTACATACTGACAGACAGAAGACAGGAGGGCCTGGCGTGATGCGGTCCATGGGGTCGTGAAGAGTCGAATTCGACTGTGTGACTAAACATCACCAGTCAGATAGCCAAACTCTCCTCAGCTTCCCACACAAGGCCAACACATTCAATACCAGTGATTTTTGGCACGGGGAGCACTCTGAAGGAGAATGACTCCCGGATAAGCAATGCCACCCCCTGCCCATTAGTTCAGGACTGGTATAAAACTGAGAAACCATGGGAGGGGTAAGTTGGTTCAGGGCAACAGTCTCACACTCCCTCACCCAGGTCTTGGTCATACATGCCAAGTCTATGTGTTAGTCGGAGAACAGAGGTCTTATTATTAATAGATCTGGCATCACCAGTGCTGGAGAAGAGTATACTTTCCTAGCCCCACAACCAGCATCCCTTGGGATGGGACAAAGGCAGGAAGGGGACCGAGCATTACCATATCTCCATCTCCTTCCCATAAACCACCTTGGCCCACCCCTCTATCACTGGAATCCCTAACCTGGACATGGTATCCCCTACCAGATTTTATTGGCCCAGAATATAGAAGAAACTCTGAAAGAGTACACAAGAGCTCAAGGCTTGGGGGAAGGGAGTACTAAGGAGGGCAAAACCTTTGTCAGGCAAGGAGGAAGTAGACAGCTGCACAGTCACAGAAAGAGAGGCAGGTGGTTCCAATTTGGAGAATGCTGGCAGGAAGGCAAACCATCTGCAGCAAAAGAGGTCAGGCTAGAATCCACACCACAAGTACTTTGGTGCAATTTTCTAACCACTTCCCCAACTGAGGACAGAGCTCTTACAGCACAGGTAATCTGGAATCACCCAGCAATTTTGGCATTAATGTCAGACTTATATACCACAGGATACAGATGCCTACAGAGAAAGCATAAGTGCAGTAGAATGGCACAGGTATTTCATTACCAGGACCACAGTGTAAACCCCAGATGGGGGTAAAAAAATAACAGGACTGCAAGAAGAGCCACCTGCATTTCAGAACCAGTTTGGCGCAGTGACTAAGTGCATGGACTCTAACCTGGGAGAAGGGGGTTTGATTCCCCACTCCTCCACTTGCAGCTGCTGGATGACCTTGGGCAAGCCATAGTTCTGTCAGAGGTGTTCTTGAAAAGAGTAGTTTTTGTCGGAACTCTCCCAGCCCCACCTACCTCACAGGGTGCCTGTTGCAGGGAGGGAAAGGGACAGGAGTTTGTAAGCCACTTTGAGACTGAGTGAAAGGCGGGGTATAAATCCAATCTTCTCTTCTCTTCATCTTCATTTTTTATCTACACTTTATTTATCTACTTCATTTATTCAGCCCTCAGAAGGGCTTTCAAGGTGGCTAACATTTTAAAGCATGCATGATAAAATACGTTATAAAACCATTAAAATAACCCCTTCCCAAACATACCTCATTAAAACAACTTTCAAAAGAGTAAAAAACAGTTGAAATACATATAAAATAGTTAAAATACATACAAAACTGAAAACATGGGTTAGGAAGGAGGGTTCATTGAGGGAATGGCAAAAAAACAAAAAAGTCTTCACCTGTGGGTGGAAGATGGCAATAGAAAGGGACAGACAAAGCTTCATGGGGAGAGAGTTCCCAAGCTTTGGAGTCATGACCAAGAAGGCCCTCTCTTAGGTTGCCATCCACCTCATCTGAGAAGGTGGAGGCACCTGAAGCAGGCCCTCCAAAGTTGGGCAGATTCAGAAGAGATTAGGCAGTCCTTTTATCTCCACCAAATACATGGGATGAGCGGCTCATGCTGATTGGCTGCTCCACACATCAATCATTTTGATCAGTAACCCCCAGTCAATCATTATAGAAGAAACTCTGAAAGAGTACACAAGAGCTCAAGGCTTGGGGGAAGGGAGTACTAAGGAGGGCAAAACCTTTGTCAGGCAAGGAGGAAGTAGACAGCTGCACAGTCAAGTGGAGTCAGGGGGCTTATAAAATACTAGCAATCATCAGAGAGACCCATATAGCCACCCACCACTGTTCCAGTAGTGAATGCAAGTACACAAAGTAGAATGTCTGTGGAAATTCTTAATGTATAGGCAATCCATATCTTTAGATGCCCTAGGCACAGGATGATTAGGGCTTTAAAAGTTAAAACCAGTACTTTAAATGTCACACATTCTGGTTATGGTTTTCAGGTTAGGCTTGAAATATAAACCCAATTGGGCAACCACTGGTTTCAGTTTGGCAATTGTCCAATTTGTGGCCAATTAGTGGTGTTGATGAGTATATCTTAAAATAAACTAAACAATAGTATCTCTCCTAAAGTTACTACTACTCCACTAAAATCACTACCAGACTAAAATGAACAATGGCTGCGGTCACACGGAGCATTAGGCACGCTAGAGAGATGGAAGATCGGCGGATTTTTCGGGCGTGATCTCACCGCCACATCTGGGAAGTGTAGAGCTCCCGTGGCTCACCCGAGGCTTCACTCCGAAGATGCGCTGTAAAAAACTAGTACCTCCGAGGTACTAGTTTCTGGAAACCGCGGGGCATGGGCGGGCGTCTGATCAAGTTTCTGGTGGTAGTTCCGGCGCCCGCCCATATCCCCTCACAAAAAGGTTTCCCCCCCCCAAGTCTCCAGAGATGCGCACAAACACCCAACGGAGCATGCACACACTTTAGTTTTTAAAAAACCCACAACCCCGTTTGTCCTGTGGCCCTGCTTCTTTGCAGCGCCACAGGAGTGCCCTGTGATTGGCACCTCCCCCTAACCACGGGACCTCCACGAGACGTCTGCTTGTGCAACTGCGCGTTATTTTGCCCCGGGGCAAACAGCCACGCTCCCCCCCCCGCATTTTCCAGCCCATATGACCGGGGCCAATCTGTCTTTTAAAACAGTTGTTTTATTCTTTATTCACCTCCTGCTTGTCCTTAAACAGGTTTGTCAAAATTAAGCTTTTTGTAGTTTAGTTCTACTCACCTGTTATCACTGGTCCCGGTCACATGGGCTGGAAAATGCGGGGGGGGGGAGTGTGACTGTTTGCCCTGGAGCAAAGTAATGTGCGGCAGCCTGAACACATGTCCCATCGAGGTCCCATGGTTAGGCCGTTAGGTGCCGATCACATGGCTATTCTGCAGCGCAGCAAAGAAGCGGCGTGGCACAATCACACCAGCAATTGCTAGGTGCCGCTTCCATGGCAAACAGGTTTTTTTTTCTCACCGAAGTTTGCGCATGTGCATGATTGTGCGCATCCTGTGGAGACTTACCAAAAAAATCTGGTGTGCGACGGGACATGGATGGGCACCGGATGCCACGGGATTCAGGCGGAAATGCGATCAGAGGCTCGCCCTTGCCCCACGTTTTCCAGAAACTAGTACATTGTATGTGGTAGTTTTTTACTCCACATCTTTGGCGAGAAGCCACGGGTTAGCCATGGGTGTACTACGCTTCCCAGATGTTGCGGTGTGATTGCGCACTGAAAATCCGCCTATCATCCATGTCTTTAGCGCAGCAACTTCTCTGTGTGAATGGGACCACTGAGTTTTTCATCTGAGACAAAGAAGCAAGTATTTTGGGCAATAGTTCCTCTGTGTTAAATTGCTCGAAAACTCATTCGACCTCAAGAAAATGGTTGAATGATTTACCCTTAGGGAGATCAACCTCCTTAAAGAAAGTGGAAGGAAAATACAAGGACCATGAAACAGCACAACAGACAGTCGTAGCAGAGTAGCTGTTTAGGGCAAGCATAGCAACTGTGAGGGAATGCTTAATTTTCCCATACTTATTATGGGTTGTGGCTGACAGCATGCCATCTAAAAGTACTTCAAGATTTAGTGGTAACCATGCAATTCTTTTGGTTCTAATACTCCCAATTCTATCATGATAACAAGTTAGGATTGTCAGGCTTAGTGTATATGGGACATACACAAACACACACACATCTAATTCTCAATATGTCCCCATCTGTGGGCCAGGCAAGTCACATACTCTCAGCCTAATCTACCTCACAGGGTTGTAGGGCTGTCTGGCCTCCTGGTGGCAGGAAAAAAAAGGTAGGTGTCCTGTGTGTCACTGCATCACTTCTGAGCACACAGGATGCCCTGGTCCACTCAGGTCTGCATCCCCAAACCTCCTGCTGGGTGCCAGGCATGGCTTGGCAACCTATAACGCAATGTTGTTCTGAGATAAAGAGGAAAACTGAGGAGAGGTGAATGGAGAATAGAAAAGAGAAGAATTATGAGATCTGCTTTGAGTCTCTGTTAGGGCTCCCAAGTACTTACCGCAATCCGGCGGGGGAAACATGCTCCCTGGCCGGACCATTCCTCCCTGTAACGCACCATGCCGTACCTTCGAGTTTCCAGCCCCATTGCCAGAGCGTCGCCCGGTGTCACTTCCTGGCAACGGCATGGTGCGGCGCGTCTGTTGTCCCCGTGGGAATGATCCTGCGAAGACGTCTGTGTCCCCCACCGAATCACGGTAAGTACTTGGGAAGCCTGGTTTCTGTTGTGGAAAAAGGCAGGGTATTAATAAGGTAAATAAATCATAAACATAGCTGAAGATGAGGGGCAAATAAAAGTTAGGTTGGTTGGTGGCTGGGAAGGAGAAAAGGAAGCAGGGAAAGATAAGGATATGGGGTTGCCAGGACAGAAAGAGAAATAGTATGGAGAGGGGATACAGGGGAAATTGAGGTACCCCCTGCAAGTTCTTACAGGTTTCCTACCACATAACTGTGCCTGGCCCAACTGGCAGTGCAAAATGCAGAGAGTTTTCCTGGGGAAAGGCTGAAAGGGGGAGGGAAGAAGAAAAAAGCTGAAGACGGGTGGCAGATAAGGTAGGTTGGTTGGTGGGTGAAAATGAGATAAGGAAGCAGGGCAAGGGGAGAGCCTATGTGGGCTTTCAGGGAAGAGAAAGAGGAGATGAGGGGAAAATGAGACATCCTTTGCAAGCCCTTGTGGGTTTCTTTGTGTATATGTGTATGGAAAGTAGATAGCAAGAGAATACCTTCAGTCCACAAAACACAAAGGTGAATTAGTTGTCTAGGTTTAATGGCCATGGAAAACTAAGCCCCAAATTAGGAAAGACAAGAGATGTGGCAGCTACTGAAAACAGAAGTCCTACAGTTCCTTTGTGCCCTAGTCACATCAAGTATAAACACACTTGCTGCTCTGTTTTCTATCTTAGCATTTTAAACCTTCTTACAAGTGCCCCAAAGCAATAGTTTGATTGTGCGTCTTAGCAGGTTCTTCAGAGGTTATTATTAAATATGAATGGTCCCAAAGCTCTAGCTATTATTTTGGTTCATGATACCTTGGATATCTGTGTTGTATTTGTGTGTTTGTAGAAATACCTAGGTATATTTTAAAAGTTAAAATATTTGGTAACACAGAACTAAGAAGTGGTTCTGTCATGTTGGTTGGACTTCAGTAAAATTTATGGCAGAGCACTAATGGTGACTAGCTTGTTGCGGATACATGCACATGCAGACGAAAAATTAATGTTAAAAGTGGCAAACTGCTTGCTTTGTTTTGCATTCTTCTTTTACTTTGTCAGCCAAATTAGCTAATTAGCCAACTTCCAGCAAATCTATATATCAGTTTCTCAAGTGTGGCTCCCATATATGGATATCTAAATCTATGGATTGGGGCCACACTGACAGTAAAGAAAAGGAGGAGGAGGAGGAGGAGAAGAGATTGGATTTATACCCCGCCCTTCACTCAGAGTGGCTTACAAACTCCTTTCCCTTCCCCTCTCCACAATGGGCACCCTGTGAGGTAGGTGGGGCTGAGAGAGCTCTTTCAGGAACTGCCCTTTCAAGGACAGCTCTTGTCAGAACTATGGCTTGCCCAAGGTCATCCAGCAGCTGCAAGTGGAGGAGTGGGGAATCAAACCCAGTTCTCCCAGATTAGAGTCCACGCACTTAACCACTACACCAAACTGGTGTAAACAGACTTTCCTGCAAACCTGGGAGATTCCCCAAGGTTTGCAGAAAAATCTGAAACCTTTAAAAAATACATTGGGGGTTTAAATTCCCCTTCAAAATAAAAAAAAACATCTGCACACACAAAAATAATGTACTTATCTTCCTTCTTCAGACCTGGTAATGGCAGCATTTGGGAACCACTCCAGGCCCAGCTGTTATGGTGGTGGTGTCCAGGAGCGGCTCTGCACCCAGAGCAACTTTCAGACACCACAGCTGCTGCAGCCGGGCCCAGAGGCAGCTATGAGGCCTGAAGCTGAGCCCGGCTTGGTGACGGAGGCGAGGGGGATGAGATTTCCTCCTTCATGAGTGTTGTGGGCCCCTGTCAGTACCTGGAGATCATATTAAACCTCTATTTAAGGGAGACAGCTTTTTTCTCCCTGGCCAGTTGGCAACTGTGATGGATTGCACATGGAAATGCTGTATGTTTCAGAGAACCAGGGAGAGTCCCTGGAGTGGAGAGCTTATTTGATTGGCTGCTCGACATGTTCTCTGATTGGCCAGCAACAGCTGAGAGAAAGTATAACATCAGCTGTTCTGGAGGGAAAGGGGGGAGTCTTTTGGTCTGCGTCTTTGACCAGGGGAAGGAATATTTGGAGTCAGTGTTCTGACAGGATTAGTCAGAAAGGTTCTTCTACAGAGAGAAGAGATTCCGAAGGACGAAACCTTGGTGTGCCACCGTCGCGTCTGATCGCATAATGGCGGATCAGAATGCGATAGCGCAAATAGCCACACCTCCCCCCGCATTTTCCAGCACGTGTGGCCGGGGCCTGTTTTCACCAGATCAGCCAGTTCTTGCTAGTGTCCTAATTTCTGTGAAGGTAATTGTACTAACCAACTCATAGCATTGTAGAATTTACTTCACATGAAAAGGAAGCCATGGTAGCTGTTCTCTGAAGAATCTAAATACCATTGAAGTCTGAGGGCTGTTTATCAGCAGTTACACTGCTCCTTGAAAGGTAGGCTTCAGACTGAAGTAAATATACTTCAGTTAGGACAACTGCAGGTGGCAGCTCCTAATGCTGTGAATCATGGCCATAAGGTTTTGTTTTAGTGCTAAAACCCTCAGATTTTTGAACTGCTATGGATACAACCAAGCAAGCATTCAACACTAGAGAAAGAGGACTGTTTGGTAGCTTGTGCTGGTGCCAGGATCTAGGACAATCTAAACAGCCATTGATGCTTCGTGGCCAGTGATCCATCTCAATGTAGTTCAGCTGAATCACACATGGACCAGAAAGGGTAGAAGGCAACAAAAAACCCTTGAGTGCTATCTAATGGCAACTTTTAAATAAGATATATCTTTTCCCCATTAGCCACTGATACAAAACCAACCAACAGGATTGGTCTTTTTGTATACACATGTGTTTGCATGCCCTGATAATTCCTTTCTTTTAAAGACCTGAACTAGGACATTGTAAAGGAGCTTGTTTTCCCATCAAAATTATAGCATTTCTCTGAGCTCATTCCTGTCAGGAGACTGGCATCATGTAGTCTTGTCTGAGATTTTTAGTGACCTCTTCTAAAATAGGTTCAAAAACATGAATCAATTTAAATTTAATGGAAGAAATTCTAATGTAATAGAAACTAATTTCAGCCTGCGTCTGAAGAAAATACTGTTCTTGACCTGTTCTGTTTCAAGATTTCAGACCACAGTTTATGCTTCTTCAATTATGATGAAGCACAGCATTGTTCCAAGATTATACTTGTACCTTGAGTTGGGGTGCTGTTTCTATTCTTCTCAGGTTTTAAAACTTTATTGAATTCATTTATCTATAATTTTGAAACTGCCACAAGTATAGGACAGAGGGAAAAAATTGGAAAGGTTCTGTGTATTTATAGATATAGATATTTTCTCCTTGGGCAAGACCTGACTTTAATGTTTCAGCCATAGCTCTATATATCTGTATTGTTATATGATCCCTACTTCCATGAGTGGTAAGACGTTTCAGAGACAGCATTACATGGTACTACAGTGCAGAGCACTGAAGACTTAAACTAGTTTAACTATTGTAACTATTTCATTAAGAAATGTACAAGGGAAGCATAGAGGAAGCAAAGGGGTTCATGTAGCAAGTAGCATGTCCAGCAATCCTGCCTCATTCCCAGAGAAAATCAGTTCCAGCCCCCTCCATCAGCTATACTCTAGTTTAGTTAACTCCAGCTAAAGTTCTTCACTTTCTGCCAGTCTCTCTTTTTCTTCAAACTGCAAAATGGACTCCAAACTGTTTCTTTGTTCCTCTCACCAGCTGAAGAGTTTCCTTTCCCAAACTCTTATGGGTGTTATGTTCCAAATGCTTGGGAGATTCCTAGCTATCAAGAAAAAAATGCTGTTTTCATTTAAGGCTGTGACCATCTATTTACAAAATATCAACTATCAGCTATATATCCAGGAGTGGCCCTGCTATGCAGACCAGAAAATCCACACAACAGTGGAGTCACTAGGGTTAGGACAGAGATTTCGGCATCATTTTCAAGTTTGCAGAAAAATCTGAAGGGGAAATTGGGGCGGGGGGAGAGAAAAAACCAAGCAATCACTACAGAGGCATTAACCCCCCCCTATACTTTTATGCCTACCTTTCAAGACCTAAGAACAGACTGATATGATGGTAGGGGGAGAGCTAGAGAGAGGAGACAAAAAGGGAAACAGGTTCAGTGACGATGGGGAGAAGATTAAAGGAAGTGCAACAGGAAAGAAGAAGAGCTGGAATATCCATAGAGAAAAATGGACACAAAAGTGGGGTTTGGCAAGAGTTGAGGAGGAGTGGCTCCTCCAGTCGGTAGGGGGAAAGCAGGAGCTGACGAGCGAGGGAAAACAGAGTCAGCACAAAGAGGAGTGTTGGCAGGGGGCAGAATGAGACTTCTCTTGCCCTGTGAGCCCTCATGAGTTGTCAGCTTGTGTCTTGTCTATTAGCAGAAAGCCATTAGCTTAAAAAAGATGGTTATTCAGCACCCATAACTTCATATTATATATAATATGCCACAGGCAGAAAGTCTTCTATGATCTGTCTACCCTGAAAGACATGGAAGGAAACAGAGCAGTGGAAATTCTCTCTCTCTCTCATACACATTTGCACTTTACGGGAAGTACGGGTAGGGAATCAGGTTTCGAGAGACAAGATAAAAAATTCTGAGGTTAAAATTAATTTGTTTTGTCATCCATCTAAGTAAATGAAGTAAATGGAATTATTTTGCTAGTGGAAACAAAGCTGTGGCCTCTACGGATATTACTTCAGGAGCAGAATGAGATATAATTATTCTGAGAATGTTCAGTGTCAGCACAAAGAACAATCCTATTCTTAGCATTTTTGTGGAACTTGGTAGCAAACTAACCCCAGTGCACAAGCATTATAAGGGAAGTGGAACAACAGTAATGACAGAGAAGAAGCAGTGTGTGCGTTCAAGCATTATAATACTCACTCCCTGGAGCAGGGCAAATGCACACATGAAATGAGCTCTGAAGTGATAATTATATGCTTATTTGTAAATATTTTGGTTGTTGGTTTTTTTTTTTACAAAAGAAGTGAGATCTGCAGGGGTGATGAAGTCTTCTAGTGGCAGAATGTGATTCATTTGCATGACTCATCTAAGATTTTGTCCTCTGTTACTTTTTGCTTCTGTTGTATGCCTGTGGTGTGCTGTCTGTGTCTTCTAAATTGTGTGGAATAATTAAGAACTGACATGTTAATGCCTTTGCTTTTTCAAAAAGCAGGAACTTGATGGCCTTTTCTCATCTTCTAATCACTAGTGACTCTCGTTCACCATGGTCCTGCTCTTTCCTTTTTCTTTCCCTCTCCAGTTGGAGATATTTCATGTGCCATTGCTTCTATGCAGCAGTCACAATTTGCAATGGCTGGGAGGGAAAACTGCATTGTTTTCTTCAGGAAGACCATGTCAGGTGACCAAGAGAAGCACATTCCTTTGCTTTAGAATGGCCCCCTCCATAGTCTGTAGCCCAGTTTTTGGAGTTATTGTGTTGCGCGTAGGTTTTTTGTTTAGAGCAAGTTTGGGACATCAGAAATGTCCTAAGAAAGACCTTAAAGTGTGTCCTTTTTTTCAGATGGTCTAGGCCTCTTGCAAATGTGTCTTCCTTTTTTCTCCAAATGCTATGGTTCCAGGACTGTCCACAAAGACAGTTTAGTCTAGATTCTTATCCCCAGAGAATGGTTCCTATCACCTTCCAAGGAGGATTGTGCTTCAAATTTGCCTGTATCCACTGCAATAACATACTCTGTGGGTGGGATCTAAATAGCTGTGTGGGAATCTTAGTGCATGACCTGGTGCTTCTAAGCTGTTCCTACCACAGCCTTCCAGGCTGTCTGAACAACCACACTTGAAAGCTAATGGATCTTCAGTGTCATCCAATGCACAGAAGAAAGAGGGAATCATGGAAGCCACAATATGTTCCCAGACATATTTGCTCATGCACCAAAAAATACTGGAATCCTGGTCTATATATAAGCACACCACCTACATTGAGTTATATTCTAGAAGCAAAACATTCCACTTCATCGTGAGCTCTGCAAAATTGTTCTCTTGAGACATCACTTCTTTTATGATCAGCCCATCAAAATGGAAATTGAGCCCAGACGTGTGTCCTGATGTGCTCTGCTGATGGTTCCACAAACTGCTGTTCATCTTGCTTCTTTATGAAACACTACAGATGTTTATCTTTTCCCTATGGAGAGACATTCTTCTCCCTTTAAATGAATGACCAATGCAGAGAAGAACGAGCCTTGCAATTCTATGCAGAGTGACGCGCTTCTAAGCCCATCAATTTCTAACTCTGTTTAGGATTGTACTGTAAGTGCACAAGGAAAGTGTGATTTCTCTGCTAGATGGTCAAGTCAATGAAACACCTTTTCTGCTATGATCATTCACCTGACATACTGATACTTAAGTACTGATTGTACTTAAAAACCTGCAATAACAGATGAATCAACTTCTCTTGGAGGTCTGTATGCAGAGCTCAACTTTTCTAATGTCTTTAATTAAAACATTAGTATCCTTTTGTGGACGTAAAACAATAAGGAGGGTTTGTGATATTCTTTGAAGATGATAGAAGTTTTGGCAAAAAGCCAGTGACCTTTAAATAATGATGGTGTCTGATAGTTTGAGATATTTTCCTGCTGGAACATTATGTGGATGATGATAATGGTTCTCTTCTGTCAATATGGTGTTGATGACACACAGAGAGACAATTTACATGAGTCATTTCATTCCTCAGCCAAGTGAATCATGTAGGCATCGCAGCATTGTCATTTGTAGGCTTCCCATTGTTCTTCCCAAATCAAGTCTTCGGCGCCTGATTGGTGCAGAAATGGCCAAAAAGTTTTCCTGATTTTTTTCTTCTCTTTCTCTCAACTTTTACCATGAAGCTCAAAGGCAGAAAGTATGCTGTAAGTATGATATTTAGAAACCTGATCACAGAAGGAGCCCGTCAGTTCTCTACAACTGATGTATGAGAGCAGACATGGAAACAATATCTGAAGACAGGGAATTGTTGCATGCATTAAATGTTTGTTTGCTGTTTCAAGACAGTCCACATCACCATTATTGTTACATTGGACTGAAGAGAAAGCCGTTCGCATCATCGTCTGTCATGTGCCTTCACCATTCACCACTGCCGGTCAAGAGCCACAGAGGCCCTGTCTGCCTAGACAAGTGAGACTTTGACCCTTAGGGACCAATATATCACCATTCATGCTAAATGTCTGTAATAGCAACTGATACGACAGAGCTATCATGAAGCCATGTAGCTCATTTCAAAAGCCTTTTATGGTAGCAGTCATTTCAACATTCTACTCAACTGTCTTCTCCCATAACCCAACCTTCCTTCAAGGAGTTCAAGATGTCATGGTGTACATGGTTCTCCCCCATTCCATTTTATTCTCCCAACAAACCTGGGGAATTGGTTTGGCTGCAGTGGTTTGACTGAGCCAGTCTGTTTGATTTTTTTTTTGATGGAAGTAACCTACCTTGTTGGAAGTAACCAACCTAGATCTATGGATTAAAGAAAGATAAACAACATAATGACTGTGTCAAGTCTTTTTTGCTAGAAAAGTAGGCAGTTTTATTTAAGAATGAATTCATTCTGATACTAGCCCATTCACCAACAAACTGGCATCCTGAGTCCATATTGAGTTCATTCTTTATAGGGTAAGGTGGACAAAAGGTCAGGGCCTAGAATTTTTAAGAGAGTGAAACAGTTCTGTTCCCAAACATAATTCCCTCTATCCTCTGTTTAGAATATATTCTACATTCCAAAAAGAAAAACAAACCAGAAAACTCTTCCCATGGCACCAATCCTTGACTGAGATAATGTTGCCAAGGGAACAGAGGTCAGAAGAACAAATCCACAATGGGGGGAGTCAGGCAGGAACACAACATTTCTAAAATCTGGCAAACCAACATAGGCTCATAATTATAAGACATGTAAAATTCCTTAACAGACTGAACAATTGAAAGAAGTGCTTTCTTTGGCTGATTCCAGATAGGGGCATAAAATGCAACCCTGTCATGGTGGCAGTGTGTCAGCAGATGGGAAAACACCTGCATGTACCCCATGCTGCAGCTGCCACTTTCAGTCCTTG
The DNA here is from genome assembly GCF_001447785.1 of Gekko japonicus. Taxonomy (NCBI): domain Eukaryota; kingdom Metazoa; phylum Chordata; class Lepidosauria; order Squamata; family Gekkonidae; genus Gekko; species Gekko japonicus. Next base: position 186,828 of record NW_015177019.1, on the reverse strand, counting down.
CTCCTCTCTGCACTCCTTCATCCCTGCTTAAGAGCAGAGGTATGACAGTGATCTTGCACTGGGAAAACAGAATGAACACTGGTTCAATTTTATACCAGAAGCAGCTGTGATGCCACTCAGCCAATTTGTCTTAACGCTGAGCTGTTGGTTCCTAGCTAGCAATCTGCACTTTTTCTGATTCTGAGGTAGATTGAAAACTAGGTGACAGAAGCTTTATGAGTTCTCACCTTTCCTAAAAGGGGAAGCCAATCTTCAGTGGACTTAGAACTGCACTGCCAGTCTTGCCAGATTTGTAGATGAAACAGACTGACTGTTTGTCCTGAAATTTGATACACATGCCAGATCTACATACTTTATCCAATGTAGCATCTGTGCAGTGGCACTATCTTAAGAACATATGGCATGATACTATTTTAGATATCAAGCATGGCAACAGCTGGGTATTCTGAACCTACATCTGGATGCATAGTTGATCCAAAAGCTAGTTTCAAATTGTCTGCAGCATTGTTAGTCTTTACCATTACAAGACCCACAAAAGGTGCTAAATGTTGGAAAACCATAGACTATTGCAAGCCAAAATCTTACACTATAAAGCTACTCAAATAGCTTGATGCCACTAAACTGAATACGAATAACCACAAAGATTGACTGCAGGAACAGCTGACAAATTATTTAAACATGACTAAAATTACAAATAATGATGCAGATAACATTCATGAGACATTTAAAGAACCTTATATTTATTTGTTTCGGCTGGTTCTGGGCAAATTGTCACACCAAGAACAGAATTAGTTTAACAGTGATGATAATTCTACAAAGATGCTTCTAGTGAAACAGAATGCAGCCAATCACATTAGCAAAATAAGACAAATGTTCTGCTGGAAGAAAAATTCATACATTTACTAACTTTCAGGGAGCGATCAGGCTGGGAAGAGGCAAAGTTTTTTTTCCAGAGAGTTGGATGTGGTTGGAAAGAAGTTTACTGTCTGTACTACATACAGGCAGTACCTTTGCCTTTATATATATATATAGTAATAAATCTCGTTGTAGAAAAAACTACAATGAGCTCTAGAAAGAGGCTCTGGGAGGAGAGTGCCCCGGGCTTGGGCACTCAGTGTCAAATTGCTGTGGCGACCTCAGCAGGTTATAATAACACAGAGTCCACCATTTTCTCCAGAGGAACTGATCTCTGCCATCTGGAGAGCAGTTGTAATTCTGAGTGATCTCCAGCCCTCAACTGGAGATTGGCAACAATAGTTCCCCAGGAGGGAATGGCTGGTTTGGAGGGTGAAGTCTACAGCATTGTACCTGTCTGAGCTCCCATCCCTCCTGAAACCTCACCATCTCCAGGCTCCATCCCTCAAATCACCAGGAATTTCCCACCTGGAGTTGGCAACCCTTTCTCCTTCCCAGCCAGTCATCAACCTGCCTTTATTTTCCTCTCAGTTTTCAGCTTTCCATCTCCCACCACCACCTGCATCCTCTCCCATACTCTGAAGTCCTGACTGCTATGTCACATTGGCTGTCATAGTGGGGCCACCTCAGCAGGGTATAAGGACACAGAGTCCACCATTTTCTCCAGGGGAACTGATCTCTGCCATCTGGAGGACAGTTGTAACAGTGATCTCTGTCATCTGGTATCACCTGGTATCACAACTGAACTCTTAGACAACAGATCTCTCCCCCCCATGTCAAGAAAATAACTGCGTTTGAGGGTGGCCTCTATGGCATTCTATTCAGCTGAGGCCTCTCCCCTCTCCAAACTCTGGCTTCCTTGGCATTTTTTTTTTCCGTTCTGGAAAGTGTTGCCTCAGCAAACCTGGCTTGGAGGCTAAAGACAGTGGATTTTGTCCCCTGAGGGAATCAATCGTCATCTGGCAAGAACAGCAAAGACAGTACCTGTGTTCACCAGAGCAAAGCAACTGTCTTCTGAGGAAAGTTTTGGCAGACACCGCTTCTGTGGGTGGGACTCAGGCAATGCAGCCAGTGGATAGGGACAGCTTCTGAGTGACACATCATGGATCCAACTGGTTTAGGAGTGTGTGGAATGTTCAGAAAGGGAGGGACTCAGGCAACGCAGCCAGGTGATGGGGACAGCTTCTGAGTGACACATCATGGAGCCAACTGATTTAGGAGCATGTGGAATGTTCAGAAAGTTCCACCCCACTTCACAATTATATGTAAGGGGATATATATATATATGGCCCCGATCACACGGGCTGGATAAAGTGGGGGGGAGGTGGGGCTATTTGCGCTACCACAATGAGATCTGCCAGAACGCAACCCCACACTTCGGCGGCACACCACAGTTCCTTCCCTCTGCGTCTGCACGTCAACAAGGGATCGGAGGGAAAAGCGACACGCCGGCACGATCACACCGAGGGAGTCCGGAGACAGCCCATGGCAAACCGGTTGCTAGTACCTTCGAGCAGGTAGTTTTTTATCATCTCCAAGACACATAGGCAGGGATCCCTTACTGGATGGATTGCAGGAGAGAGACTCCTTCCAAAGGTAGAATTTACTCTATGGATAAAAGAGTGAACAAGAATCCCTTAACTGAACTTCCCCTTTCTTCAAGCCAGCCACTAAACATTGCAAACATCCCTCCGATCATTCTTTGAGGCAGATGGTACTGAGATAATCACACACATACATGAACACACATACTCAGAACCCACTGCTTTCTAAAGCATCTGCTTTGAAGTTTTTAAAAGGCACATTCTGGCTCCCTCAAGAAGATAAACAAGGAAAAGGACTTCTGGTCTTTGACGCTTTGAATGATGGCGGCGTCTCTGGGTTCCTCCGAGAGATGTGTGCCATGAATCGGGGATTAGGAGGGAGCGTGATGGTGCACGCTCCCCCATGAAGCCCATAGGCTTCTAGCCAGGGGGCTTTGGAGAGCCCTACCTCCGGCCGGTACCCAGGGGCCGTTTTAGGACCTGGCTCGATTGATTCAAGGATTGATGAGTGAGTTGTCGTTGAAACGAGACACTAAAGCCTAGAAGTGAAGTCCCTCCACTACAAATGAAGGGGGGGAGGGGATGCCCTATCTCCTGACTTTTTAAGCAAATGCGAAAGCAAGGAGGGAGGGACTGATCAAACTGTGGTGAAGGACTGTAGCAGAGAGTTTTTCTAAAAGAAAGTGGAGTGTTTAAACACACCTTAGAGACTTTGGCATTCTTTCTCGGCTGATGTAAACATCCCCAAAAGATGGCGATGAGAGGCGAAGAGGGAGGCGGGACCAATGTTTTCTTCAGAAAGGAGACGGCGGAAAGTTAGGTTGTGACCTAACCACAGACGCTGTCTTTAAAGTGAATCGTGGACCTCTGGTGGCTAAAGTGAGAAGCGATCTGGATCTGTACTAAAAGCAGCTACACTTTTAAAGGGACAGTACGTGGATCATAGAGATATATCCATCTATATATCTAATAGCCAAGTTGCCCCCGTGCGTGCAGATACCTAAATCCGCGCATCGGGGGCACCTGGGGGGGAGGGAGATTTTCGTGCATACTTGGGGCAGTCCCCAGGTGTGCACAAAAACTTAAAAGTTAAAAAAAATATTGGAGGGATACTTAAATCCCCCCAAAAGTGACAGAGCATCCCCTGCGCTTGCGCAGGGAATGCTCTGCAGCCAGCCTCGTCACCGCCTTGAAGCCGGGGGGAGCAGCGAGGCCCGGGCGGAGAGCGGTGAGGCCTGGCAGCTACAAGCCGCGCGGGCCTCGCTTTGCAGCTGGGGGAGCGGCGGGGGAGGGGCCGAGGAGGCTCAGGTGGGAGCAGCGAGGCCCGGGCGGAGAGCGGTGAGGCCTGGCAGCTACAAGCCGCGCGGGCCTCGCTTTGCAGCTGGGGGAGCGGCGGGGGAGGGACCGATGAGGCTCGGCAGCTGCAAGCCACTCGGGCCTC
>NW_015177019.1:146607-180837 GCF_001447785.1 Gekko japonicus | reverse complement strand
AAATTATCTGCTTCCATAATCTGCTACTAAAGGACATTCCCACCAAGTGTGGATGAATGTAGCTTTTGAGCCACGGCGCTTCCAGCATAGCGGTGACGAATGAGTGTGTATATGGAACAGCCTTGCAGGTGTTAGATACCACCTATGAAGAACTTTGAGAGCTGCCTCTTGTATTAGAGTTGAATGAGACATTTTGACGTGTGTTTTCCAGATGATGTCCCATTGTTCTTCCGTCAAAGAGCACCTGAGATCTTTATGCCACGCTTCTTGATTTCTTGGTAGTTTGTCATCTGTAGCATCCTGGAGTATTTTATAAACTACCGAAACTTTTCCCTGAATGAGACATTTTGACGTGTGTTTTCCAGATGATGTCCCATTGTTCTTCCGTCAAAGAGCACCTGAGATCTTTATGCCACGCTTCTTGATTTCTTGGTAGTTTGTCATCTGTAGCATCCTGGAGTATTTTATAAACTACCGAAACTTTTCCCTATAGATTGTAGATTTTCCCTCCCCAATTTCTGTTGTAGTTTTATAGAAATGCAAATAAAAAATTCCCCCCGGGGGGGGGGCTTAAAAAAAGATAAATAAGGAAAGGGAGGAGATAAGAGAGATGCCAGTAGCAAAAGGTGCATGCAGTGCTCCAATTCTGTGCATCTTTACTAGGAAGTAAGTCCAGTGACTCTCTTACCCCAAAATAAATGTACATAGGATTGGTGCAATATCACACTGGGCATTGGGTCTTGGGGATTTAAACCCTTGATCAGTATTTTTTTGCTAGTCTTATACCACTAAATAATAAAAAAAAATACCTACGGGGAAAAATTAAAATGGTGGTTGTATGGCAATGAAGGAGGTAGGATGGCAGAAGGTGGGTGAATGGGTGGAATTACTTTGATGTGGGCGGGAAAGGAGGCATCAAGGGCAGCAAAAGGTTGGGGGGGGGAAAATCAGATTAAATCATTATGCTCTTGGATATGCTTCAACTTGGAAGCCACAAAAGTGCTGTCAGAAAACATGGGGGGAAAGCAAACAGAAAGCAAAGTGAGAACTAAAGGGAGAAAAACGTATGCAAAAAGGGGAAAAAACTGATGGACAAATACACTGAAAGTGGCGGAAAAAACACATGCGTAAAATACCTAACTCTGCACAAAAATACTACACAAACATTATCTGATGCAATCACATTTACAAATATCAATTTCCTCCCCAGTATTAGATCAACAATTGTATGTACACGGATATGCTGAAGGGGAAAATATGTGGGTTAACAGAAGGAACTGAAAACAACACTCAACTACATAAGCACAATGTGCTGTACAAAAATAAACTGGCATAATGGACGGTTTCTAATTGATCACTTAAGAGCAGATAATTTGGAACTGCAATGTTCTGGCAAGAATTTCAGAAGCATCCCTGGGAAAGACCTAATTCAAATGGTAGACTTTCTGCTTTACATTTTGGATCTCTGGGGCAAGGCTGGGCTTTCTGAAGAGAAAAGGCTTTAGGCTTGCTTTGTTCATTAATGACAGGGCACCTCTGCAGCTGCCAGGCCCAGTCTTCTAAGCAAGCTGTCAAGTATGTTGTTCCACCTTCTTGAAAACACACTCTGCAATAGCATATTCTTTCAAAATGTATTTGGGCTTGCATTCATTCATCTTGCTGACAGGCCACTCATATAGCAAGCAGAATAGCCAAGCAAGCAGAATGTAAACCCCAGGTGGAAAGAATGGGGGGGGGTAAGTTAAATATAACCAGCTCTAATGGCCATGGTGAATAGGGAATGGTGTATTAGCCAGAGAGATCATGACTGTATATTTGCCTCTTTCAAATCTGTCTATAAAGCAAAAGCATACATTCCCTGCCCTTTCAGAAACAACAAAAAAGGAACGATACCAGTACTGAAGTCATTTATTATTCTTGGCAACTGACAAGTACCTTTATTCTCAAAGTACATTGTAGTTCTTCATTAAGTGACATGGTGCTGTAGTATATGATTTTGTTTAGTGCCTGAAGAGTAAAATGGAGCTCTTTTTCTGCTATGTGCAGAACTGAGTACCTAAAAAGTTTGGAATGCTGATAATGAGTATCTATTCATCATAGCCAAAGCGACTACACGAATAGATGAGGAATGGTAAGGGGCTGAAGATACAACAGGAAAACTGCAGGAGCCATGGAGGTGAGCTGTTGCAGGTTGTTTATGGGCATGAAGAGATGTCAAGAGACTCCAAGCACAAATCCTAGTTGTACTTTCAAGGATTCTCCTGGTGATTAAGCTGTCAGCTAATCCCAGTCATACCCTTGCAATGATGCTGCTGGTGCCTGCTTTCTACAGTCTTTTTGATACAGTGCGTGACACAAATAACCTGGTGTGTGTGTGTGTGTGGGGGGGGATATATGTGTCAAGAGGACTTCCTGTCATCTTCCATGAGTCACTGGCCAATGAAGAAATGTAGAAGGAATCACTGTCTCCTGGATGATGTTGCACAGGACTGAAAGGGGTGTATTGGGGCATCAAGAATATTAGAATATGCCATAGAACAAAGCTTGAGTCCAGAGGTATTTTTAAAACCAGCAAAGCTTGATCCTGAGTATAAACTTTCACGAGCATCCACACTTCATCAGATACATTGAAACAGTTTTCCTCAAGCCTTACATAAAGTAGGGAGAGGGTCTGTGGGGGGGGGTAGTTGCCAGGAAGGGTTAGTTAGAGTCAAGAAGTGTAAGTAACTGGGCTATAAGTATAGCTGAGATTGGATTAAAGCAGTTGTTAAGACATGTGAATAGCAGCAAATTAGCATACACATGCAAGAGTTAACAAACAGATGTGAGAACTAAGTTTGGGTCCAGTTGTACCTCCAAGACCAACAAAGTTCAATTTTGGGTATAAGTGAGAACTGAGAGATGTAGCATGTGTAGATGCACACTTCCTCAGATACATTGAAACAGATTTTCTCAAGTATTACATATAGGTAGAGGGGTGGGGTTAGTTGCTAGGATGGGCTAATTAGAGTTAAGATGCATAAGTACAGCTAAGATTGGAATAACATGGTTGTTAAGGTCTGTGAATGGCAGCAATTAAAGGTAAAGTTTCCCTTGCTCAAATGCTAGTCGATTCCAACTCTAGGGGGCGGTGCTCATCTTCGTCTCCAAGCCGAAGAGCCAGCAGTGTCCAAAGATGTTTCCGTGGTCATATGGCTGGCATGACTAAAGGCCGAGGTGCATGGAACACTGTTACCTTCTCACTGAAGTGGTACCTATTTATCTACTTGCAATTTCTTGCTTTCAAACTGCTAGGCTGGCAGGAACTGGGGCCAGAGATGGGAGCTCACTCTGTCATGCAGCACTAGGGTCTTGAACTGTCAAACTACAGACCTTCCAGTCTGCAGCTCAGCGTCTTAACCTCTAAGCCACCGCGGCCCTCAGCAGCAAATAGCATACAGATAATAAAAGAGTTAACAATAGATGTGAGAACTAAGTTTGAGTTCAGTGACATGTTTAAAACCAACAAAGTTTATTTCTAAGTGAGAACTGAGTGACCTAGCATGTGTAGAGAGATAAGAACCCGATATCTCTGTTAAGCTGTGGGGGTTCCATTGTCCTTTGAGTGTTGTAATAATTTGTAATTCAGAAATCTTCCATTCCAGTTTGTTTCTGAAATTCCTTTGCAGTACAACAGCTACTTTGAGGTCCCCCATTGAGTGCCCTGGAAGGTTAAAATGTTCTCCTACAGGTTTCTCGGTTTTGTGATTCTTGATGTCAGATTTGTGTCCATTTATCCTTTGGCATAGGGTCTGATCTGTTCGCTTTATGTAGAGAACTGGAGGGCATTGTTGGCATTTAATGACATATATAATGTTAGAAGATGAGCAAGTGAATGAGCCCCTGATGGTGTAGTTGATGTCGTTAGGTCCAGTGATTGTGTTGTCTGGGTGTATGTGGCAGCAAAGTTGGCATCTGGATTTATTGCAAGCTCTGGTCCCAGTGTCTATATCCAAATTAGATGTTGTATTATTGTGGGTGAGGAGTTGTTTGAGATTGGGGTGGGTGGGTGTCTGTGTACAAGAAGAGGTTTGCCCCCTGGTACTTGTGAAAGAGAACTGTCATTATCCAGTAGCAGTTGTAAGTTGCTGATGATGCATTGAACTGTTTTGAGTTGAGAGACGCATAGATTGGTTCATTATCAGGTTGATGGTGGGGCAAAAGTTGTTGAATGCCTGGTGGAATATATCCAGGGCTTCTTTACCATGTGTCCAGACAATAAAAATGTCATCAATGTATCAAAGGTATAAGAGAGGTCTGAGTGGGTAGGAGTTTAGTAAGTGTTGTTTAAAGTCGACCATAAAGATGTTAGCATACTGTGGCTGATATAATTTTCCTCTCCCCCATTTTTTCCTCACAACAACCCTGTAAGGTAGGTTAGCCTGAGAGTATGTGACTGGCCTAGGTCACCCAGTGAGCTTCTATGGCAGAATGAGGAACTGAACCTGGGTCACCCATAACTCTAGCTGTTACATCACACTGGCTCTTTTTAAAATTATTCTTTCATATGTTTTACAATGAACTCTGAATCATGGTGCAAAGGACCAACCATCCATACCACTGTATTGTCTGCACTAAGCTTTAGTTTGTATGGAAGCACTGAGGATGTGTGGAAATCTGGAGTCAGGAACAATGGGAAAGGAAATGAAATCCTGAGACATCCCATAAAATAAGCATGATGAAGAAGAACAAAAGTTCATCCTGCACTTTCATTCTTTCCTGATGGGAAGATTGCTGAACTCACAAGAGTTCAGTGCTCAGTTCCTAATGCAAACAGGCAGTCCAGAAGGATATTTATTTATTTATTTATTTATTTAATTTCAAAAACTGCGAAGAGCCCAAGGAGAATGAACAGGCTCACACCTACCCTGTCTTTCTCCTGATATAGATCTTGGACTAGGGCAACCACAGTAGTATCTGATAAGAGTCCTAACTAGAATTCAGATTTAAATGGATGTAGATAATTATTTTATTGAATTGGATATTTTCATGCCACTTTTTCCCACTGAGTGTAGATTCAAAGCAGCTTACGATATTAAAAAAAAAAGGTCATAACTACATACATACAAAAATAGAACAAATCACTTGGCAGCAACAAACTAATCCATAGGAGAGAGAATGGGAACAGAGCAGCTGGTAAAAGCTGTACGCCTGCTGGCAACAGTCTCTCTCCAGGCATTTCTCTCCTTCTAAGAGGCAGTTCCCTGTAAGCTCGTGGGGTTGCAGAGAAAGGGAGGGGAGGAATAGATGGTTAAAGCTCTTTCTCCAAACACAGTCTCTCTCCAGATGATCATTGTCATCCAAGAATGGCTGAAGTCTGGTTACCATGATCCACTCAAGCATCTTGCCACAAAATGGAAAATTAGTGTCTAGTCAATATTTGGATAACCCATTCAAGATCAGTGAGGGTCTCTTCAATTGTGTTTCCTTCAAGAAGACAGAAATATGCCGCTTTCTTAATGAGGGATTGATCACTACCCAGACCCATTTGGTTTCGATGTCTCTGATACATGCCATTGGCTATGATGGGCTAGGGTCAAACTTACATGTGGGTAAACCCCACCTTTCCAGGAACACTGGCTGTGAAAGCTGAAACACATCCAAATAGTGGTGACAAAAAGGGTCTAAGGAAATAACCAGCCATTATACAGTACCCAGTGTGGAATTCTAGTTGAAACAGTGCTGAAACAAAGTGACTGGCAAACAGTGTTCAGAAGGCTCCCTCAGGACATTTTGGTGCCCATGATGAAGCAAGCCTTTACCAGAGCTTTGGTAAATTCTGCTTCACACCTTGTGGGCTCAATGGTAGAAGAAGAAGAAAAGAGATTGGATTTATACCCTGCCCTTCACTCAGAGTGGCTTACAAACTCCTTTCCCTTCCCCTCCCCACAACAGACACTCTGTGAGGTAGGTGGGGCTGAGAGGGCTCTGACAGAAACTGCTCTTTCAAGGACAGCTCTGACAGAACTATGGCTTGCCCAAGGCCATCCAGCAGCTGCAGGTGGAGTGGGGAATCAAACCCAGTTCTCCCAGATTAGAGTCCATGCATTTAACCACTTTACCGAAATATTCATTTTGTATTTGTATCCTGGAAGTGAAGAAATCCACTTCTTGCCACTGTCAGTGCTACAGAAGAGGCCAAAGAAATGAGCTCAAGTCCATGGAACTGATAACCATCTACATTCCAGCAGTCATCTCTACTACTTGGATGCCCCAGCCTCCACTTGGGTGGCAGCTGTGATACTTCATGTTGTTACAATCAGAGTTGCGATCCAGTGGTACCACATACATGACTTATTTTGTTGGAGGAACTGATAGGAGAACTGATTAAAAGAAAAGGATCTCACAGACATGTACATCATCCCCTCCCCCAGTGGATTCCACTTTCTGCACCTCTTGAGTCAAGCTCCTAAACTAATTTGTAATATGGGGAGGTTTAAGAGTTGGGAGCTGCTGAACAAGTGAGTTGTATGATAAATCTGGCATTGATCAAAAGGAGGTGAACATAAATGCCTGTGTTAAAGGTATGACTCAAGTATCATTATCATGATCACAGGATTTCTGAAAGCACTTACAATATATCAGGTACTGTACAGAAAAAAAGAGCTAGATTAAGGGCTTTTTTTCTGGGGGGACACACCAGAACAGAGTTCTAGAACCTCTTTGACAACATTCTTTTAAAAATGTTTAAAAGTTCATGAGCTTTCAGTATACAAATTGAGAACTTCATTTCCTTATTGAGAATTCCGGCACCTCTTTTTCAAAAAAGAGAAAAAAGCCCTGGGTAGATTCAAGTCTGGTAGCACCTTAGAGACCAACAAAATTTTGGGAATATAAGCTTCTGAGAGTCAACGTTCCCTTCATCAGATACAGAAATAAGGCTAAGAATGTTAAAAAAACAAAAGAGAAATAAAAAGAAAAGAGCCCTGTTGAGAGGGGTTTGTGTACCAGCTGTGTAAGACCAAAAGAAAGCAAAAACAATCTGTACCATATACAGTCATTTTAATTATTAATTAGAAGATTTCTATCCTGCCTTCTCCTTGTATCTTACAACTCCAGTTTTAGAAACATAAAATATGACCTTAACCCTCCCCAAGAAAATTCCTGAAGCTTCTATCCCTTTAAAAGCCCATTAAAATGCCTTGTGGCAACTCCCAAAAACTTATAAAGGCAGTGACCCCTTACTTCTACTGAGAGACCCTTCCAAAGGAGCCAAGCTACTATAGAAAAAGCCTAAGCTCTACTAGATGCTAGGTAGGCTACCTTTGAACAACCAGCAGGTGGCAACCTGGAGACCATAAGCGGTGCATATGGACATATGGGAAGATTTGGTCTTTTAGATACTTGGGTGCTTGGGATAAATTACTGCAGTCAAATTATTTATACTACTTGATGAGATTATTTATACTACATGGGTCATAGCTTTAGTAGCTAGTAATACCTCCTCAGACTGGTCATTTCACAAGGTAGGAACTACAACAGATAATGCTCAGGTATGGGTCACTGCTGATCTTAGCTATTTGCAGGGTCGCACCTTCAGAAGGCTTTGGTCTGATGAACAAAGCTGTCACGGTGAACATAGCAGGAGAGGCAGTCCTGGAGGTATGTGAGTCCAAAACTATAAAGGGCTTCATAGCTTTTGTCTCATCAGGTTTTAACTTCAGCTTGTTCACTTTTAACCATTTAACCATAGCAGTCAGTCAGTAGCTTACGACCTCTATAGCAATGCTTTACAATTTGGATAAAGACTATTTGGCTGCTGTCAGTATATTGATGATAACCAACTCCAAACCAACGCATTTTCTCCAGAAAGCTTTATATAGAAATCAAATAGTTTGGGAAATATGGCTGAACCTTTAGGAACCCCACAAGCTAAGTCCCACATTGATGACAACTGGTCTTCAATAGCAATGATTCAGAAGTTAAGCCATTCCCAAACACATGAACACTTGAAGCTGCCTTATACTGAATCAGACCTTTGGTCCATCAAAGTCAATATTGTCTACTCAGACCAGCAGTGGCTCTCAGGGTCTTGGGCTGAAGTCTTTCACATCACCTTCTACCTGATCCTTTTAACTAGAGATGCCAGGAACTGAACTTGGGACCTTCTGCATGCCAAGCAGATGCTCTGCCAGTAAGCCACAGCCCCTCCCCAAACCCCTCCACATGCTTGATACCTACTTCTACATCCAAATATCTCAACATCCAAATATCTCAACAAGATGTCATGATCCACCATCTCAAAGGCTGCTGATAAATCCAGTAACAGCAGCATGTATCCTTGTATTCATTCAAATGAAGATCATCGGCCAAAACCATCAGTGCCGTCTCTGTCCATGGCCTTACCTGAAATGAGACTGAAAGATATTTCGAGGCAAATTACATAGAGAGGTTTTATCAGCAAAAAGCCTTCGCAAAAATGTCACATTTCCTGAGTGTTTAAAGACTCCAACCTAGGCACCAACAGGTGTTGAATACATTGTAGCCACAGCTATACTGCTCATTGGCCCCGGTCACACAGGGGAAATTGGCACAGCTTTTTAGAGCCGCACCAAAAGAGACGTGCGGTGGCGGGATCAGACAGATCCCCTGAGCTGCCACGCAGTTGCTCCCCGGCACGATCAGATGCTGGGGGGGGGAGCCACGGAAGGGAGAGCGAGGCAGCCGGCTGCGCATGTGTGCACATGCGCAGTTCGGCCGGGAGCCTCAAATGCTGCTGAAGACGGGTGCGCCGGCAATCCCACGGCCACGCTTGCTGCGGCATTTCAGGTTGGTAGTACTCTTTCCTATGACTGAGTGGAAAGGGGAATAGACATTGACTATACAGATAGGCCAGGGTATACTGCAGCTGCTTGCTTTTGCTCTGATACTGTTTTGAATCCTTTTAGCAGTTTGGGGTATGGAGAATAGCAAACCAAGCACCTGCTGAACAAAGCCTATTTTTGATATCAACTGCTAATGAATCTGACCAGATGTGGTCATATATTCAAACAAGTCACCAAGCTGTGTGAGAAGAGAGACAATTGGGTCCAAACTTCAAGCGTTTGTAGCACAAACCTGTATAATTAAAAACAAATTCCCAAAGGGCTACAAAGACTGGGAAACTAGAAAGGATGTTAGCCTTATTGATTTCCTCAGTGAGCAGCTTAGTTTCCATACTGTCTCCCTTCAGGATCCTACTGCAATGTACAATCAATAACTGACTTCAAAAGGTGGATCTTGAGCTTCCTCTTTCATGGTCTTTCTGCAGGTTTTTCAGGGTAATCCGTGGGATTACTTTTGCTTCCCCCTTCCCAGTACACTGGGAATACTAATGTCCTTTTTAAAAAAATCATGTCTATAAAACTGTATTCAATTAAAGAACTCTATTTCTTTCTCAACATTTCGTAGCATGGCTACCAGTTTATCCATACAGTATAACTAGAACTGGACAAAGATAAGAGTTTATTACCATTTTAAAAGGGGTGCCTAAGGCTACAATATCTTAGGACCCGTAGGACCCACCTCTGTGGTCATCTTTAGAGGCTCTGCTTTGAGTCCCCACCCCCTCCGCCGTCTGAAACTAGATGGGTGGCAACCCAAGAAAGGCCTTCTTAGTTGTGGAATCAAAACACTGGAACTCCCTCTTCAGGGAGATTTGTCTGTATCCCTCTATCATTGTCTATCACTTTGTGACTGAAGGCTTTTTTTGTTCTGTTTGGCATTCCCTCACTAACTCGTATTCGCCATCCTCCCTGTTTGTGTGTTTATGTATTCTGTTTAATTGTTTAAAATGAAAAGCATGTCTACTCATAGGTAACTCCCATTTTACCCATTGTGATTTACTCACAGGAAAGTATTCTTAGGATTGCAATGCTAAGGCACTTTCACACACACTAAATAGCACACTTTCAATTCACTTTCAATGCACTTTGCAACTGGATTTTACCATGTGAAATGGCAAAATCCACTTGCAAATGGCCGCTGAAGTGGATTGAAACTGCATTATTTAGCATGGATGAAAGCGCCTATGGTTCTGAACCTCTTTTATCTAGCACTATACTACACTTGCCTTTTGCATGGCAAGAGACTCACCTCAGCCATTGTTTGTGGCCCAGGAGGCAGGAGAGGCTGGAAGGGGGCTTGTTTGGCTACATGGCCCCTCCTCAGGCCTATGCAAAAAGCCGGGAAAATAGCAAAGGAATGCGGGGCTGGCAGGGTGGCAGGTTCATTTACGGCACCACCGCTAAATAATCTGTGGGTGACACCTTTGGGCATTGTCTCCAAGAAAGCCCTGGGTGAGTTTTGGCTGATTCATCATCTGTCTTACCCAAAAGTGGCTTCAGTAAATGATGGCCTTGCCCCCGAGTTTTGCTCTGTTCGGTACACCTCCTTAGACTACGCAGTCGGTATTATATGGTCCTGTGGCCCTGGTGCCATGTTAGCGAAATGCTATACTCAGGCCCCGGTCACACGGGCAGGAAACTGCAGAGGAGAAGCGTGGCTGTTTGCCCTGGGGCAAACTACTGCGCAGTTACGTGATCAGACCTCCTGTGGAGGTCCTGTGGAGGTACCGTGGAGGTTCCATGGCAAGGGAGAGGTGCCGATCACAGGACAAGCCGGCGCACAACGAAGAAGCGCGCGCCGCGGCAAACTGTTTTTTATTTTTGTGTACATGACAAATGCGCATGCTCCGTTGGGTGCGCATGCGCATCCACAGAGACTTGGACAAAAAACCCCCACATTATTTGCAAGGGGACATGGGTGGGCGGCGGATGCCACCGGAAACGCGATCAGACGCCCGCCCTTGCCCCGCAGTTTCCGGAAACTAGTACCTCCAAGGTACTAGTTTTTTGCCACGCAGTTTCGGCTGGAAGCCTCGGTTGAGCCACGGGAGTGCTACGCTTCCCAGATGTGCTGGTGAGATTGTGCCCGGAAACTCCGGCTGTTTTCCGTCTCACTTGTGTGGCTTCTGTTACGTGTGACCGCAGCCTCAGTCTGCCTTTTGCTTACTGCGAGTTCATCCTGGAGATTTTTGTCTATTGGGTTTTAAGTTTAGTGGGAACTGGTACGTGGATAAGGCCATGCCTATGGGTTGCTTGGTTGCTTGTGCCGCATTTGAAACTTTTAGCACTTTTCTTGAATGGGTGGCTAAGGAATGCACAGAGTGCCCTCATATTACTTATTATTGGGATGATTTTCTATTTGTGGGCCCTGCGGGCACATTGGCCTGCACCAATTGCCTGACAGCATTCCAGGCCCTTGCAGTCAAGTTGGGGGTTTCATTGCCACAGGATAAGACCGAAGGCCCCACTACCAGCGAAACATACTTAGGAAGATTGCTGGTCTCAGTGAGAGGCACCTCCAGCCTCCTCATGGAAAAAATAATAGCATTAAAAAGCCTGCTGTTAGGGGTCATGAACAAGAAAAAGTGCACCTTAAAGGAAATTCAGTCAGTGCTGGGTCATCTAAATTTTGCCTGCAAGGTAGTCTCCCCGGGATGAGATTTTTGCGCTAGGCTGGCTCAATCCACAGAGGAGGTTACCACACCTCACTATTATATCCAAATTACACGTGGTATGCGGGAGGACCTTTTTGTATGGTTGGATTTCTTGAATCAATTTAATGGGGTGAGCATTTGGCAGATGCCACTGTCACTGGAGGATTTGTTGCAAGTTCATTCAGACGCTGCAGACAGCCTAGGTTTTGGCATTTTCTTTAATAATTGATGGTGTGCACAGCGGTGGCCTTCAGATTGGGAAAATACAGGGATTCTCAGGGACCTCATCTTTTTAGAATTCTTTCCCATTTTGGCTGCTATTTCCATGTGGCAGGATTTGTTTAGAGACAAGCGAGTGGTGTTCTGGTGTGATAACCAGGCGGTAGTCAGAATCATTAATCGACAAACATTATGCTCTGAGTGGGTCATGCGTCTGGTACGCAAATTTGTGGTGACATGCCTAGTTGCTAATATATCTTTCTCAGCACGATGCATTGCAGGCATCAGTAACGGCACTGCAGATGCCTTGTCTTGCTTCCAGGAGGAAAGGTTCTGGACTCTGCCTTCCAGCATGAATCAACAACTGGATGCCTTCCTTGTGGACCTATGGACACTTGGCAGCGACTGATCATTCAGGGAGCCTTAAGGGTCCCTTGCCCCCTCCACCTCCAGGCTTATGAGCGTGCTGTCTCTGTTTTCCTGTCTTTTGCGGAGTCTGTCGGTTTCTGTAATCCTTTCCCAGTTCCTGAGGTTTTAATTCTGCAGTACCTAGCACACGTGAAGGAACGTGGGCTTGCTTCTAAGACCATGAACTTTCATTTGTCAGCCATCTCATTCTACTGCAAGGCTTGGGGTTTTAGTGATCCCTGCCGCTCTTTCCTTGCCCAGTGTGCCATGGAGGGCTAGAGACGGCTGGCTCTACAAGAGCCAGATGGGCGCAGGCCTGTGACTATGTCCATGTTAAACAAATTCATGTGGCAGCTCCCCGAGATTTGTGTCTCATCCTTTGAGGTTGCCCTGTTTAGGATGGCTTTTTCATTGGCATTTTTTGGTGCATTTTGCAGTAGTAAGTTGTTGTCTGCATCGCACAGTGATTCCAGTGGGCTAGCCCTGGCACTGTGGAATATTACAATTAGTGGGTCAGAAATGCGCATTCAGCTGCGTAAGTCCAAAATGGACCAGCATGCCCATGGAACCCACATCATTCTCCATTCTGTGCCCAGAGGTCACCCCTGCCCTGATCACTACACCTCTGAATATCTTTCTGTTTGGCTAAAAGTTTCTGCAGCTCTTCTGGTGCATGGAGACGGCTCCTGCTTGTCGTGTTTTGCGTGCATGCATTACAAAACAAGGCCTCCCCTCTGGTGCTTTTGGAGTGCACTCATTTCAGATTGGGGCAGCTATGCTCACATCTGAAGAGGGTTTCACTTCAGATCAAATCATGGCCATTCGTCGCTGGCGTTCTGCAGCATATAAGTTGTAAGTACACCCTGGTTTGTTATATTAACCAACTTGTTTTTCTAGTCCCCTGAGGCACAAGACAGACAGTTCTGATAGTGGGATATAGTATCGTGTTCTGGGCAAGCAACTATGCAGCTTCATCTGGATGGGGTTCCAACTTGGGACTTGGAGAACAAGTCCAAATCAACTGGTTAGGACACAGAGGAATGAGGTGGTCGGCTCTCCACTCCACCATATCAGCTGAAGTTTTTCTTCATGGCCCTCCTCATGCCATCATCATACAACTGGGCGAGAATGAACTCCCAGCTCAAAAAGGCATCCTTTTATCCTGGTCCATCATTGCTGGCCTCCAGACACTGCATCAGAGGCTCCCTGGAACAACACTGCTTTGGTCCTGTTTTCTGGAGCACCACGAATGGAGGGGGCACCAGAAAAGGTGGATCACCCCCCGGGGGGATTTGGGACCCCTATCCTGTTTTCTGGAGCACCGCGAATGGAGGGGGCACCAGAAAAGGTGGACTTGGCCAGATGGAAGGTTTGCAAGGCCATTTCTCAACTTATTAAAACTCTTGGTGGGGACACTATTGTGCACCCTGATATTTCATTCAGACAGACAACTCTGTTTCAGGTGGATGGTGTGCACCTCTTGGAGTGGGGGGATGGATATTTGGTTGCAAGGCATACCTTGTTGGGTTGGCTACAGGCTTAGGAGCTTTGGTGGGAGCAGGGCACAGTAGGTCTCCCACTCTTTGACAATTTGGGCATGAGGATGGATCTGTTTGGGGAGGAGGCTGTGCCTGTGTGCCTGTCTCCTCCATTTTGGGGGCTCCCATAAGGGGCCTTGGGGTGTGGAGCCATTCAGCTGCATGCCCAATTGGGGGCTTCCGGCTGGCTTACATCACCAGGTGGCAAGGGGACCAGCTAGAGGCCTGTGCCCACATGTGTCCCATTATCTTGCCACTCTGCAGTTTTACCCCAACAGGTAGGCCGGGGAAGGGGTTAATCGGGTTGGCAGGTGGGTCGCCCGATGCTTGGATCCGTCCCCATGCTGCACCATTGCTCCTTTGTCTGTAGTCTATTAAATAAGCTGCAACCATGTTTTACCAAAACATGCTGTGTGTGTGTTATTCCTTCCAATGACTACCCCCCCTGAACCCGCAAACCACGCTTTTTAGCCATCTACTCAAAATGAAAAAAAGGATTCCAAAGGGGATGACAGAAATTAAAAGAACACAGATATCAATTAAAAGCTAACTCTAAAAGGCACTGAAAGAAGGAGTTCTCAGTGACGTCTTGCCTCATTTGAAGTTTGGACTCCAGTGTCCTGCCAGATGTTGGGGAACCCAGCTGCTGTTCCTTTTCCTTCTAGCCTTGCTGAGGACAGTTTCTGCTGTTGTCATTTCATTATTGCACTTTAGTATTTATTTATTTATTTATGCCAGGTGGGCTCAGGGCGACTTCCAAAAACTGGTAAGCAATATACATTTTACAGTAATAGAATAAAATACATCATTTAAAAACATAAACAAGTCAATATAAAACATTCATTCGATGGCGATAAAAATAAAGTGCAGTTTAGGGACACATTCAGCAGTGCCACTGCGCTAAGTCGTGTTGGATCGGAGTTCACACAGGGCGCTGCTGGTAGGACGGTAGTAGTAGTAGTAGTAGTAGTAGTAGTAGTAGTAGTAGTAGTAGTAGTAGTAGTAGTAGTAGTAGTAGTAGTAGTAGTAGTAGTAGTAGTAGTAGTAGTAGTAGTAGTAGTAGTAGTAGTAGTAGTAGTAGTAGTAGTAGTAGTAGTAGTAGTAGTAGTAGTAGTAGTAGTAGTAGTAGTAGTAGTAGTAGTATTTATAATCCACCCTCCCCCAGAGAGCTCAGGACAGTGTACAACATAATTAAACACAAACAATTAAACAGCAAATAAGAATGAATAAATAGTTAAAAACAGATAAAACAGTATAATCCAGATAAAACAATGGCATACATATAACTTTGCTCCCTCCATAGGGTGGATCACCAACTGAGAAATGTAAGACGAGGTGGAAACATGATAAGAAACTGTTGCTGTCCTCAAATATGGGCCTGGTGGAACATCTCCATTTTACATGCCCGGCCGAACTGAGCAAGGTCCCACAGGGCATGGATGTTACTAGGTAGAGAGTTACCATGCCAGCGCCAGGACTCTAGCTGAGGACAGACAGATATTTTTTGGGCCAGGGATCATGAGTAGGTTTTGATCTTCTGAGCGTTAAGCTCTTTGGGGGGACATACCATGAGAGGTGCTCCCATAGGCACATTGGTCCCTGACCATTAACGGCTTTATCCTGAGAGTTGTTGGTGAGCAGAGAAACAGGATGTTAATCTTTAAATAAAATACAAGTAGAGCGGCCTCCATTTCTTTAAGATTCAGAAATAAACAGAAGTTCACGTAGACGCAAATTAGAGAGAGTCAGTTATATATTTATATCTTCCACCAAATGCTATATAGAAGAGTTTGTGGGAGTTGCAGTCTCTAGCTCTGTTTTTACTCCCATTCTAGGTATGTTTAATTTCTGTAGTTGAAAGAGTCCTTGGGTGTGTTTAATTAGAATTAGAGGAAACACTTTTAATCTTATCCTAATTAATCCCTCCACCAAGAGTCTATTAGCAACAAAGAAGTCAGAGAGTCCTTCAAAGTATGTAGCATCCTAGATGCAGTGGATGGGGTTAGAGTTCTTTCACAGTGTGCATTGCTGTGCTCTAATTCACTCCATCCAGAATGCTCTTACACCCTCCCTACTTCCTGAAGGGGCAAGAAGTTCCATTATTACAGGGTTTGCTTTCCTTTGCAGGAGAGACCACTGGTTTATGACAATTTTGCAAGATTTTATTTCCAACCCTATAGGTGGAAGCACAGAGGCACTTGTATAATGCAGCAGATCTAATCCCTCTGACCAGTTTACAATGGTTTGTCTTTTCTTTATGAGAGGGGCCTGCAGGGGTATCACTCACTTGGTTGAATGGGGCTTCCTCTTCCTATTGCAGACGTAGGCAGATGCATGGTCTTACAGCTCTGTTATGGTAAGTTATCTAAACTTAGTTTTAACTGCTTTTATCCCCCCTGCAAACTTTTAAAAGTTTTTTTTAACTTCCTCAACTGAGCGCTGAGCATTTAAGAATTTGTTTGAACACAAAATAACGCCCTCCCTGTTTAATTGGATAATTGGCCGGCATTTTTGGCATCTTTGCTCTTGGAGACTGGACGGCTGCCAAAAAGAAATTTAGACTGTTTTGGAGCTGGAATAGGATATTGTTATTATTGTTAATATTCAGCTGTTCTACAAGCTTTTCTAATCTCCCAGTAACTGGAGATATGAGGCCTTTTAAACATGGGAGAGATGCAGAGGAAGCCTTACCACCTGTGTCAAAACAATTAAAAATTGGTGACTTTTTCCCATTAACTGAATCAGAGCTATATCCTACTCCTCAAATCCCTACTTCGAGCCATGACCAACTATTGGCAGAAATCTTTGATGAGCCAGCAGTTTTGTCTGAGGACACTGCAAAAGACTCAAACAGTCAAACAGAGGTTACAGCTCCTGCTCAGTCAAGGAAGGCTACTAATATAACTGCTGATACCATAGGAGATTTACTCCTTCTTGTAGCAGATTCAATGAATCTTATATGTAAAAGACTTCAATCTCTACATCTAAAAATAGAGGACAATATCAAATTGCTGACTAACCTATGTAATAACAAGGAAAACCTCAGTGGCTTGTTGAAACCAACTTCTAACAACAAATCAGCTGCAACCCCTATTATACACCAGGACCTACTATCTCCCAGTCCTTGCAGGAAGCTAATACATCAACAGAAAATCAAGCCAAGGGACTCATGGCAATTAACTTGGCAAGCACATCCTTCGGATAAGAATTATTTGGCCAAAAGGCATCTGAGAGAGCTATTTGGCCATCATACTGGTGTGGTAGACTTAAAGACAGTCGAATGTTTGGATAATCATTTACAAACCCAGAGGGTTTTACTTACATTCAATAGTGCAAAAATTCCCAAAATTTTGTTAAGTCAAAAAACATTCCTAAAGGGCAAAAGAATTTTTCCATACCGAGTATTTGTTAACTCAGTTCTCAAACATTTAGTACTTAGTGGCACTGCATATAGAGACCCATGGAAGAACAATAGCTCACCCCAGTTGACGACTGTGTTTAGTAAGGAAACACCTGTGGACATTGAAACCTCGACCATAGAGGTCTCAAATTCTTTCATCAACCCCACCAGATCTGTACAAGCAGCGCCTACAGACAGATTGGATGATGCAAAAACAAGCCTGTGTGAAAACATCCTAGATGTATCCTATCATGACTCTTCTTCCCCATTGGTTGACCTAACCTCCCCTGCAGATTCTCAGCCCGATCCTAAGGGACATCCAGACACAAGTAGAAATTTACCCACCACCGATACCAACTGAGAACTCCCTTTTGAGCAGCAAGGGAGAGATCGTGTGGCCAAATACGAGCCAACTAATTAAGGATATATCAGCAGACTTGGCTAATGGATGTGTGTTCTATGATACCAATAGTGCCCTGGAACAACTAACTAAAGGTGATTGACTCGTAACCTAAGCTCTCCATTACCTCAGATATCAAAATCATTTCCTGGAACATGGCTGGCTGGTGGAATAAAGTCAAAGATGCCGAATTTATACGTTATGTTAAAGGGTTTGATGTTAAACTCCTGCAAAAAACCTGGTTGCCAGGCCAGATTTACCTTGAAGGTTACAAATCCTACAACCTACCAGCTTTCAGGACTAATACAAGGGGCCGTTTCCAAATTGGACTATCAATACTTGTCTCCTTTCATCTTAATTCAGATTAAATCACCCTACAGACAAATAGCCACATGGAACAGTCTATTAAGCTTATTTTTGATAAATTTTGTCCGATTATTGTAAATATTTATGTACCCTGTGCACTAGGAAATGTAACCCTCTCTCAATATTGGGAACGTTTGGCTACACTAATGGAGGAACTAGAGAGGAAATGCCCCTCTACTGAAATAATTTTAGCAGGTGATTTTAATGCAAGGATAGGCAATGATTGTAGCATATTTCCCAAAGTTATTGAAATTGATCAAGATGACACTTTTCCACTCACTTTTTCTTATGCAAGACAATCCAAGGACAGCCTCCTAAATTCAGCAGGTATTTGTCTTGCTAAATTTTGTATGCAATATAATAGAATTTGGTTAAATGGCTTGACTGACTTTCCAAACTCTGGAGAGTTCACTTTTGTTTCCAGGAGGGTTTGCAGTGTTATCAACAATTTCCTAATTTCTCCATCACTGAAACCCTATGTTAAAGACTTTACAGTGGGTGACTCTACTATTAGTGACCATCTTCCCTTAATTTTGACTTTTCAAGTTAGTCTTCATTCCAACCCTCCCTGTAACGTGATTTCACAATCTCCGAAGATCAACTCACTGACTAGAATATTTTGGAATGATTGTACAAAACAGAAACCTTTCCAACTTTTAAAATCTGGCCCGGCTGTGGAGTACAGATCCTCCTCATTAAGTGTTACGGATCCTACTGCAGCCATATTAACTTATAACTCCCTAATACCTCACATTTCTGAATCACCGTGTGTAAGATCAGGGCACCCAAGCAGGGGAGCAATTAATCTAATAAACCCCACA
This sequence comes from Gekko japonicus, assembly GCF_001447785.1. Lineage (NCBI taxonomy): Eukaryota > Metazoa > Chordata > Lepidosauria > Squamata > Gekkonidae > Gekko > Gekko japonicus. The sequence goes on along the minus strand of NW_015177019.1, from coordinate 162,167 downwards.
TGGTTTGACAGAGAATGTAAACAAACAAAAACACTCTTGCACAATGTTTACAGCCATTACTGTGAATCAAAGGCCCTAACTCTCCTGCCAGAATATTTCAAATTTATGAATCAGCTGCACCAACTTATTAAAAAAAGAGATATAACTATTTTAAGACCCAATGGGATGAGCTATACCATGCCACAACTTTAAACAACTCAACAAAGTTCTGGGCCATGGTCTCTGGTGAATTCCGTGCTGATGATCCTTCTATGTCTGCCATTTCTTCTCATTTCTGGTTTCAGTACTTCTCAGACTTGTTTTATCAAGAACCATCCTGCATCGAGTTACTAGAGCCCCCCTTAGTCAATCTTCCTGATTGGCCTCCTCTGTCATTGGATGAAATTAAAGAATTAATTGATCAATTGAAATCAGGGAAGGCCTCTAATCAATTCTCAAATTAGAACTGGATTGGTGGGCCTCTCTCCTTGCATCTTTATTTACAATAGTAGATAGAACTGGTCTAATCCCTTCGGCATGGTTGAATGCAATAGTGGTTCTGTTATATAAAAAAGGTGATCACACTATTCCTGCCAATTATAGGCTGATCAGTCTACTATCTATTATAGGCAAATTATATACTAAACATCTATTGGCCAAGCTTAATCTTTGGATGACACAGGAAAAAATTCTCAGCCCTGAACAGCTGGGTTTATGTAAAGGAAAGACCACACTAGACCACTGCATTACCTTATCCCACTTAGTTGACAAGCACACTGTGCAGAACAATCAGAAATTATTTGTAGCTTTCCTGGATTTGAAAGGTGCATTCGATTCAGTTGACAGTGACCTTCTTTGGATTAAATTAGATCAGCTGAATATGGACAAGCGACTTCTTCTGCTCATTAAGAAACTTTACACTCTTAATACTTGCCAGATCAAATGCTCACTAGCAGGCAACCTGATACCGAAGATTGCTGCAAATAAGTGTGTTAAACAGGTTTGCATTCTAGCCCCCTTTTTATTTACATCTTCCTCAGTGACCTTGCTGCCCAGTTGTCTGTTGCCAACTGTCATAGTCCCAAACTTGGTGCAACACATGTACCTCTACTACTTTATGCTGATGACACAGTGCTGCTGTCTTGTTCCAGAGTTGGTTTAAGATGTCTGCTGTCTCGCTGTATTGTCTTTACTAACAATAAGCAAATGCAGTTATATATCTAGAAACCGGCTCGTCTTTAATGGAAACATGTGCATGGCTTATGACATTCAAATACTGGCTACATCTACACTATAACTTTGAATCTGGGAGTCTCATATATCACATGCTCTCTGAGCTCAATGTGTCAAATTGGTCAGCACACATTGAGGAAAAAATCAAAGTATTGGGTCTATCTATAGAATCAATGTCTATGCTGTCCTCTGTTGCTGCATTTCAACAGATTAAAAACAGGATGTTAGATATTGAGCACCAGAAATTATACAGATTAGCCAATAAAACCTGCTCCCCTTTGAGTCTCGAGAGCCCTCTTACTACAGGGAAGATGGCCTCATATTTATCTTCCCTGCAGGTCCCACAACAACACAGAGCGTTTACTCTGGCCAGATGCAATGCTATGCCTTCCGCCATTTTATATGGCAGATTTAACAAGATATCTCACTCAGCCAGATACTGCCCCTGGAAACAAAAATGCACTGAGTCAATAACTCATGTCCTTCTGCATTGTCACCTGTATGTGGATCTAAGGCATATATATTTACATTCTACTATAATAATAATAATAATAATAATAATAATAATAATGATAATGATAATGATAATGATAATGATAATAATATTTCAATTTATTAATCGCTCAATCCTGCAGAGCTGCTGGCTCTGAGAGATTTACAGTTACTCAAATACACATGGGACTAACAATGATTGAAAGGGGTAAGGGAGGACAACATATAAATCTTTAAATCACACACATTCGCAGCCGACGGGGAGTTTGTTCAGCAGTAAGGTCAGACATGTTCCAACGACATTTTCCCCTCGGCGTGGCTTGATGTCGTCAGCTTTCTTCAGGACTGCTTCAGCTGCAGCGCAGCACTGCCACCGCCTGGCTGGACGGCCCATTACAGGCTTCCTTGATGCCGAAGAGTTCTTTCTAGGCTTTTCGATCTCACGTGCTGGACCTTCCATTCACCGGCTAACACCTCCCCCACCGGGAGGTTTAGTGTGCCCACCCTCTCTAAGGAGTGGTACCCATTATATCTACTCGCCAAAGCTTTCGAACCGCTGGGTGGACGGCGAGCAGGGGACACGGCTGCTAGCTCACACCAGCACGGGGCTAGAACTGACAGTAGTTCTGTTCAGCTCAGATGTTTTAACCAGAGGATAAATCCCCTGTGCCACCACTCCCTTGATTGCCCTGATGCACTTAAGGTACACAGACTTCTAAATGATTTCTGTTCTGACATCACTGAGAAGGTGGCCATGTTCCTCCACTCTGCTTTAAAGCTGCGCCAAAGGACCCCAGAGACATAGTATTTTCATAGGTGTGTTTTAACCCACTCTTAAATTGTACAGTCTAGAGACATAGTATTTTAATAGGTGTGCTTTCAATATGCTTTTAAATTGTATAATCTGTATTGACAATTTATGCCAATAAAGGCTAACTTGAACCTGAACTACTTTTCTCTACCTTTCTTCTAATGTCAAGACTGCTGTGTTTTTGTTCTCCCCCCCCCACATGCCATGAAGAGTGGAGGCAGGCTCGTAGCTATAGTGGGGCATTCTGGGGCCCAGCCCCCCGACTTTTCACTGGGGGGGACCCCCAACTTGCCACTTGGCAAGGCCCCCCAACTTATTTTAGGCACTTTGGCAAAACAAGCCTCACACCATCCTTCTCTCCCCCCAGCTCTCCTCGGCAAAGAAAGTCCCGCCCTACAGTTCCACGCTGCTACTCTGTCTCTCGCCCGTGAGCAAAGCAGCAAACCCCACCTCTAGTCCCACCATGCTGGTAATTTTGTTGCAGTGTTGCCTCTCTTTTGGACTCTTCTTGCTGGCAGGCAAAGCCAGGAAACCCCGCCTCCAGTCTCTTGGTGCTGTGCTGCCTCTCAAGCCTCGCCTCTAGTCCCATGCTGCTACTTTCTCATCGTTGGCTGGCAAAACAAGTAAGCAAGCCCTGACTCTATTTTCATGCTGCTTCAGTGATTCTGTGTCTTGCAATTGCAAGCAACCCCCAGCCACCTACATTCCCGCATTCCCCCATTTCCGTCTGTAGCTGTCCTGGCTGGGAGGCAAGAGCGCATTCCCGCATTTCCGCCTGTAGCTGTCCTGGCTGGGAGGCAAGAGGAGAGAGATGCGGGAGGAAAAGACTGCTGCACCTGGGGCTTTCTCTCCTTCTGAATCTCCAGGTGGGGGTGGGGGAGAGACACAGTTTCTCTGCAGGGCTCTGGCAGCCAAGGCTCTTTTGCACAGAGTGGGGTGCGAGGGGCTGGAGAGGTGGAGAAGGCGCTGTTTTGGCCAGAAGGTGCCATTCTCCTCTGTGCACTTTGGAGAGAGATCCCTGGCACATCTTGGTTTCCACGGTCCTTGCAGAGGCCTGGGAGGCCATCTCTGTTCCCGCTCAGCAGCTTCTGAAACCACCAAAGTCCTGGGGAGGGGATTTCCCCAGCTTGAATCCCAGGAATTTCCCACCCAGGGTGGGAGCCGCTTTGCAGGGTGCTGGGGGCCTTGGCTTGCCTTGCCTTGGGCATCCTTGCGCACAATCCCCCACTTCACAGGACTGCCCCTTTGGCTGGTCCTCACAGAAGGAAGCATAGAGGATGCCGGCCTCGAGTCCCCAGCAAGCCCCATTTCCTTGGTGCCGCCCCTCTCCACTGTGGGGTCCGGGGCCAAGGGAGAGCCTAGCAAGCTGGCACTGGAGATGGCAAAGCAGGAGGGCACCGTGGTGATTAATGGGAAGACCAGCTGGGGCAGGGGCCAGCCAGCCAGGGCACGTACATTTTTGAATTTATTTTTATTTGAGTGCCCCCCAACCTGGCTACGGGCCTGAGTGGAGGCACCTTCTTGAAGCTCTGGACTTTCCTTAAACAAATGTATGAGGAAGCTGTCAGGAGACTATCTGCTGAGAATTAGTCATCATTAAGCAACCACCTACAGCTATTAAAGAATATTAATATTATTTTGTTATAAGATCTGGCTCCATTGACAAACCTATCCACAGTACCTGGACAGTAATATCACAGCAATATTATAAACTGTCAGGGGCTTGAACAACTTAATCTTTCCCCTTCACTGTTCTCTTTAAAAAAACCTCACACACACAGACACAAACACAAAACCTGACACTCTGCTGGGAAGGGCAATGAGCACACTCAGCTCTCTTTAGACCAAATGGAGGAGGTCACTTAAATACACAGACACACATGCTACGTGGGAGAGGCACAAGAACTCATGGAGGAGGGGCATCCTATTCCCCCACCTTTGCTTCTTCCCCGCTCCCCCAACCTTTTTCTCTTAAGAACAGCCTGCTGGATCAGACCAGTGGCCCATCGAGTCCAGCATACTGCTTCACATAGTGGCCAACCAGTTGCCCTGGTGAGCCAAACAAACAGGCCAGAGAAGCTAAGGCTGTTGCATGCTGCTGCGTCCTAGCACTCATATTCAGTCACCATTGATGGACTTCTCCTCCATGAATCTGTCTAACCTTCTCTTAGGGCTGCTCATATTCATGGCCATCACCACCACTGGTAGTGAATTCCATAGTTTCATTATTCATTGAATAAAGAAGTGTTTCTTTTTTGTATTTCCCAGCAACTTCATTGAGTGCCCCTAAGTTCTAGTATTTATGTTAGAGAGGGAGCAAAAATCTCCATCTATCCACTTTCACCAACTAATGCATGATTTTATAAATGTCTATCATCTTTTCCCCTAAACTTTCACAGTCAGTCTTGCCTTCTCCTTCTCCCTCTACCCCAGTCCCTTCTCTCACAGTCAGTGTGTCTTAGAATCATAGAATCACAGAGTTGGAAGGGGCCATACAGGCCATCTAGTCTAACTACCTGCCCAACACAGGATTAGCCGAGAGCATCCCTGACAAGTATTTGTCCAGCTGCTTAAAGACTGCCAGTGAGGGGGAGCTCACCACCTCCCTAGACAGCTGATTCCACTGTTGCACAACTCTTACTGTAAAAAAGTTTTTTCCTAATATCCAGATGGGACCTTCCCGCCTTAATTTAAACCCATTATTGTGAGCTCTGTCCTCTGCTGCCAACAGGAAAAGCTCCCTGCCCTCCTCTGTGACAGCCCTTCAAATATGTAAATAGAGCAATCATTTCCCCCTCAGCCTCCTCTTCTCCAGTCTGAACATTCCCAAGTCCCTCAGCCTTTCTTCATAGGGTTTGGTCTCCAGGCCCCTAATCATCCTCGTCGCTCTCCTCTTCATGCGCTCCATTCTGTCCACATCCTTTTTGAAGTGAGGCCTTCACACAATGCTCCAGGTGTGTCCTGACCAATGTGGTGTACCAGCAGGACTATGACATCTTGTGATCTGGATGTTATGCCTCTGTTGATACACCCCAAGATCACATTAGCCTCTTTTGTCATCGCATCACATTAGCTGCTCATATTTAACTTTCGGTCCACCTGTACCCAAGATCTGGTTCACACACACTACTACCCAGAAGTATTCCTCATTTTTGTTACCCAGATGTAGAACTCGACACTTATCCTTGTTAAATTGCATCTTGTTCACATCCACCCACTTTCCCAGTGTGTTCAGATCTTGTTATATTCTATCTCTATCTCCTGGTGTGTTGGCTCCTCCTCTTCTTCCCTCCCTCCACCCCTTCTCTCCCAAGGGTGCTCCTAAATGACATAGGTGACATTAATTGTCACACATATCAACAGGACACTTACCTTCTGAATCATCTGTTGCTTGTGGATGCACCGAACACTGGGAAGGGGGAGGATGGGCTTCTGGAAATGGCTTTGAGCTGAGGGGGGGGGCTTGTTGGCCCTTTCTCAGTATCCACATGCCCTAAGTCACATGATTTCCAGGACATGTGGAGCATAAGAAAGGGCCAAACAGGCACCTGTGGCTGTTACCACACTGGCACAGGAATGAAGGCAAAATCCTCTTCTCTTCTTTCAGCCCCTGCAAGCAATGGGTAATTCAGAAAGTGTGAGATTCCTATTAGTATGTGTGACTCAGAGTCAGGTTGGAAGACCTCCAACACCACTCATGTCACCTGCATGGGAATATTCCCATCAGTCTGCATTCCCCTTCTCTCTCGCCTCCCTTTCCCTGCCCCCTTCTCTCTCCCTCACACACTTCCATAGGTTCCATGAGAAACTCATGGGGAAGGGAGAATTCCAGCAGCATCCTCTCTCCTTCTCCCCTTAGTACCTGGCCACCTTTCTGTCCCCTGCAAACACTGTGCCTGCCTGTCTTAGGGTGGCGGTGGCAGTGGCTCCCACTTCTCTGTCCTGCCCTCCATCTCCTTCCCCTGCCTTTCCAACTGACTGCCTGCTATGGTGGCCAGGCTACAGTTTTCTGGGGGGCTTTGGAAATCCACTATTTTTGGAAATGTCTGGGATTTTTCTGCAGAACCTAGAGGGATCCCCAAGTTCACAGGAAAAAATGTTCCTTCTCTCCACATGGCCCAGTATATGCAGATGCAGCCATGTGCGGAATCAGATATATGGACTATTTTTCTACATGTGTTTCTCTTCGTATTTAGGTGGCTATAGTTCATTGTCCTATTGAAAGTCTTGGGGCTATCAATTCTGCTATTGAAAGGAGTAATAGTACATAATTTCATATAAAATTGCTTGTTTTCTCTAATGGAAAAACAATTAATAAAGGAAGTATTTTTCCTAACATTCACACTCCTTAGGACCTGTGCATAATGTATGTCACACACATAAAGGTGAGGTCACCACGTTGTATCAAAGGAAGTTATGCGGCAAAGCAGAGCAAAGAAAAAAGAGGAGTTAAAAAGAGTTTTAATAGTGTTACATAGTTACTATGGATGGTGACTTTCTTAGAAAAACAGGAAATGAAACAGTGCTTGGTAGTTAAGATGGAATAACTTTCCAGTAGCTACTCACTAATGGAAATATATGGAGCATCAATGGTGTTTCATGGGATATAGTATGTGTTTAACTTTTATTTATTCCTGTATCTACTAAAGCAAAAGTTATTTAAAAACAAAACTTAACAGAGGATTAATCTCATGACAATTTATTATAAACGCAGATGCAGTCGTGTGTATTATACTGTCTTGCAAAACGTACATGAAATGACTTTTGCGCTGTTGTTTAGAAACCTCCGGCTTTGTTCCAATGTAATCCATTTTTCAACCCTCAGAATTAAATGGTTGGAATACACTTGAAAAATAATCCATTATTCTGTGTCAGTGTTTTGGAATGCCAAAATACAGGGATTGTAGTACTGAGTTACTTGGCTACAAACCTGACCCTAAATGGGAAAGGAGAATGGAGAAGAGAGACAAGCCCGGGCCCTGAGAGAGATTGTCCATCCATCATGGATTGTCCTTCTCTTTGTGGCTTTGTGGCTTTGTGGTTAGAGTACTGCTTTATAGATTGAACATCTGTTGCATATCATATCCTAACTGTGTATCTGTTTTTCCAGCAGGGCTTCCCAAAGTGGTCTGTGACTTACAGGAGCAACTCTCACCCTAGGTTGGTCCTCAAAACCCTATTTCAGGGCTGATATCATAACCTGAGGTTGAGCAGCTTCCGAAGCCCAAGACCTCTGGCAGGGCACATGGCCACCAAGGCTACCAACCCCCCATTCACATTCCTTCCCTGACACCCTCCCATGTGCCATTTCCCCCCTCTGCTCATGAACACTCAGATAACACAAAAATTAATCTAAATGATCTTTTTTCTTTCCCCCTATTTCTTCTCTTTTTCACCCCAGTGCAACCTGTGCTCCTAGTTGCTCCGCAGCACCTTACCAGCACACACTTCTACCTGTTTTGCTCCTGTTGTTGTAACTTCCATTCTTCACTGTCGATAGGACCCTTACCAACTCTCCTCACAGTGACAACAAAATAAATTTTGAAATTGACTAAATGGAATGCACAAGCCCAGACTTTTGGGAAGACGTTGGGCTTTTCCGTATATTGTTCTTACCCATAGAGCCACACTCAAGAGAAGGTGGGGTGGAATGGTGGATTATTTCTGAATGTTTACTTCTGTGTATTTTTTGCATGTACACTCTGGCTTGAATGATGCCATGACTGACTCACACTGTGTATCGATTCATAACTCCCATGCATCACTGATACGGAGGTGTAACCAGTTAATAAAATTATGATTGATTACAGGCAGAAGAGTTCTAGGGATATTGGAGTATCTGCCAGTGTTTTATATTCAACCTTTCATCCAGGACATAAGAACATACATAAGAACATAAGAACATAAGAGATGCCAATGTTGGATCAGCAAAGGCCTATCCAGTCCAATACTCTGTATCACACAGTGGCCAGAAATACCAGTGCCATCAGGAGGTCCACCAGTGGGGCCAGGACATTAGAAGCCCTCCCACTGTTGATCCCCCCCCCAAGCACCAAGATGACAGAGCATCACTTGCCCCAGAGTCCCTATCTACACCTTGTGGCTAATAGCCACTGATATACCTCTGCTCCATATGCTTATCTAATTCCCTTTTGAAGCCGTCCATGCTTGTAGCCGCCACCACTTCCTGTGACAGTGAATTCCAAGTGTTAATCACTCTTTGGGTGAAGAAGTACTTTCTTTTATCCGTTCTAACCCGACCGCTCAGCAATTTCATTGAGTGCCCACGAGTTCTTGTATTGTGAGAAAGGGAGAAAAGTACCTCTTTCTCTACCTGCTCTTTCCCATGCATAATCTTATAAACCTCAATCATGTCACCCCTCAGTCGTCGTTTCTCCAAGCTAAAAAGCCCTAAGCGCCTTAACCTTTCCTCATAGGGAAAGTGTTCCAACCCTTTTATCATTCGAGTTGCCCTTTTCTGCACTTTTTCCAAAGCTATAATATCCTTTTTAAGGTGTGGTGACCAGAATTGCACACAATCTGCTGTTCACTGAATTTGTTTACATTTTCACTAAATACAAAGAACCTCAGGGGACATATATGACTCTCTCAATTTGTTTACATTTTCACTAAATACATATCCTCTAAGAACCTCAGGGGACATATATGACTCTCACACCCAATTTATCATCATATTAATTTAATGAGATAAGCTAGGAGAATCTGAAAGTGTTACAGATCAAAGGTTCCTAGTTTTAGTCTAGTATGGCAACAACTACACCCCACTGGTTTTCAAATTAGGGTTATCTTTTTACTCCAAGGATCCAATGCCTTCTAGAGTGTGGTTTAGTCTTTATGTCCCTAAAGACATACAAGGGCAAGAAGATGTCAGATTAAATGTAATTTAAAAAACTCTACCACCTTCTTTTCTATAACCAATCCTCTTGTATCCAACCTTCCTTCCAACCTGAAACAAAGTTCCAGAACCTCTTCAACAAAATTCCTTTAATGGATTCTACTTGAAGATCATAGGCTACTGGCTGTAAAAGGACATGATTTAAAACTGGGATGGCACTCCTTTTTAGTGTATGAGAAAGCCTCCGGAAATAAATATTTTTAAAATCATATGATAAGAAGATCATTACTGACAACATGGGAAAAGATTCATCCGCTGATGTATACTAAAATTCCAAGATGGGTGTCTCCAGTGGAAGCTTTTTCTCAATCAACTTTGACTTCAAAACAAGCAGTTATTAGATATGCAGAATTATTAGATGATGAAAATAATTTAAAATCTCAGGAAGAATTAAAGAAAAATGAAATAAACTTAGATTGGTGGACTAGAATGCAAGTTGAATCAAGATATAGTAAGGATAAACAGCCAAATGAATCCTATTCAGAACACTGTGCATTTGAAAAATTATTATGTAGTTCAAGAGAGAAACCTATTAAGAAAATGTGTGGTATGCTAATGCAATTGAAAATGCAGGATGAAATAGTTAAAGAATGTATGGTTAGATGGATGCGAAATGTGGGTTATAACATCGATCTGTCACACTGGAGTAAAATATAGAAAGTGAATATTAAGTTGACTAAATCTGTTTCATTTAAAGAAAACTTATATGAAATGTTCTATAGATGGCATTTAACCCCAGATAGATTGGCTAAAATGTATAAAAACTTGAGTAATATGTGTTGGAAATATAATAACCATATTGGATCGTACTATCAGAGTGGTGGACATGTAAAAAGGTTCATAAATTCTGGACTGCAGTGCATACTTTCTTACAGTTAATCTTGAATATCACAATATCTCTTAAGCCAGAGATATTTTTGTTAAATTGTTTACCAGATGAGTTAGATAAGAATCACAGATATTTTATTTTACATGTTATAACAGCTGCCAGAATTTTATTTTCAATGGCATGGAGGACATTGAAGATTCCAACGCTACATGTGTTGATATTAAAGATTATGGAATGTACTGAAATGGACAAGTTGACAAATGTATTAAAAGAAAAAATGGAAGAATACATATGGGACCCCGGAGGGCGTTCTATGACTGGTTAAAACTTAAGTATTAAGAAAATAAGAGCAAGTGAAGAATAATAAGAATGATAGATGAAGTAGTTGTGAAATTGTAATGAGGAGATATGCATGCAGAATGCTAAATTGGAATTTTAAAATATTTCTGTATTTTTCTTACTCCTTTCCCCCTATCTGTATATAAACTAATTAAAATTTTTCAAAATAACAAAAAGAAATATTTAAAAATGTTTAAAAGTTCATTAGTTTTCAGTATACAGATTGAAAACTTCATTTCCCTCTTGAGAGTTCTGGCACCTCTTTAAAAAAAGAAAAGAAAGAAAGCCCTGAAGTAGACCCAGTTCACATTCAGGTTGCAGACAAAAGAAGAGAAAGAAACCTAATTAAAGAGTACTTTCCCTATCATAAATAGCCAGCTTGTCCAACATCATGTGTATGGGAGTATAAGGGCACTGTTTCTACCGGAGATACCTGCAGAGACATGTCTCCATGGAAGGCCACCATGGGCAAAGAGAGTAGAGGACAAAGAGTGAAAGGGGTCAGAGGGATCAGAGGGCAGCTCCCAGGTTAAGACAAAGAGAGGCATCCCATTCAAGGAGATAACACCTACACACACTTAGAGTGATCTAGTGCCCCTCGCAATGTCCAGGCATGCTGAGTTGCTCACTCCAATATTAATGTGGTAGTAAATGTTATGCTAGAAACAGCAACTCTTCTGCAAAGAATCAGCTTTTGCCATTCATTCATCATACTTCCCCCTTTCTTCTGCTTAACTATTGGGGTTTTATATTTCCAAAAGCTGTGCGTCCCATATATTTGTTCATGCTGAGCTGATTCTCATATCTATTCAGTATACACTTTTATACACCCAGTGTAATACATTAGACTCTCTACCTGCATTTGAAAACAGTGGTTCTCCTCTGTTATTTTGTAAAATGTATACAAGCACTGTGGATATAGTTTCCTGCATGAGATGCATTCTTTAAGATCCAGTAAAATACATTCTCGCTCTTTCTTTAGAAGTGATTGTCAAAGTTGAAGGCCCAGCGTAAGACAGTTGGCAGATGTTTTTGTTACCAACATCATCCATCTTTCTTATTGATTTTTTATGGTTTGCTGGTTGTCCTATTTCTGTCTATGCTATATATCTTTCCAAAAAAAGGATTTCTAAGCATTATCTGTCTTTCCATACTTTCTATAAATCCTTGCAAAGTTATGTCTGTCTCCACTGAAACTCTTGTCAGGTCCCTAAGGAGGACTAATCAAAATCCTGTCATCTTAGTGGGTAGGAGCTCAACACCTTTTGTCTGCTGCTGTGGGAAGTCAGAAAAAGGTACTTGTCCTGTACTTGATATTGGTTTACAACTGACCTACCAACAAGGCTGCCGGGGGGGGGGGGGACGTATTGTGGAGACAAAGTTCCCAGGGCCAGCTGGAGGGTCCTTGAATGCCTTTCCATTTATTTTAGTTTTAATGCAGTTCTTGCTGCAGCCACTAGGGGTACAGGGAAGTCTGAGCACATTCAAGGGCACTCTATCAGCTAGATCAGGGGTGGCCAAACTTGCTTAACATAAGAGCCATCTAGAATAAGCATCAGATGTTTGAGAGCCACGAGATATGAACAAATATAACCCACACATTTCTATTGAAAAATAGGCAAATTTGCTTTTTATTAACATTAAATTTTAAATGGGAAGGGAGGAGAGAAAGGTGGAAAGGAAGGAAGAGAAAGAAAGAAAGAAGGAAAGAAAGAAAGGAAGGAAGGAAGGAAGGAAGGAAGGAAGGAAGAAAGAAAGAAAGAAAGAAAGAAAGAAAGAAAGAAAGAAAGAAAGAAAGAAAGAAAGAAAGAAAGAAAGAAAGAAAGAAAGAAAGAAGATGGGGGAGGGAAGAAAAGGGGGAAAGAGAGATAGTGTCATGCCCACCGTGCAGCTTGACCCCATGGACCCTGACCCAGGGGATTCTGTACCCTCGGCTTCCGAGGTTGGGTTCCCTGCACCCCTTGAATCGCCCCCCCATCTCAAGCCTACCGAGGGAAAGGAACACTGGCTGGGGAAGGGAAGACCAATTGAGGAGGCATGCCTCCCTTTGGCTTCCCTAGCTGCCTTGCCGGGAGCCACACAATACGTGTGAAAGAGCCTCATGTGGCTCCCGAGTTGCAGTTTGACCACCCCTGGGCTAGACTCATCTTTCTGTAAGACTGAAGCAAACTGGCCTAACTGATCATGCAAAGCCCATCAACCAAGCCAGCATTGGAGCAAGACAAGCCAGGACGTTTGATGGCTGCTACAGTAATTGCCAGGCTGCAGCATGTTAACAAGGTCATTATCTCCAACAGTCTATCTAGTCTATCCCTTCCCTTCCCTTGCACCCAGCTCCATAGTTTTGCCTGTCCGTCTAGATCTTGCAAAGCAGTAGTGTGTTGCAGCAAGATGAAACAAACTTTCCCTCTCTTTTCCTTAATTTCTCTCCCTCTTTTCCACACCTTTCTCATTCATTTCTCTCTCCCTCCACTGATTCCTTCTGTTCCCCCATTTATTTGCAAGTCTTGATCTCAACTTTTTCTCATCTTTGTTCTGCTTGGCAACTTAAAATGTACTTAATAATAATATAGTAGCAAACCTTTGTTAACATTATGAACAGAGTTAATATTTCCCCATGATCTAACAGAATAGTAGAAGGATGCTTCTCCCCTCCTCCACCATCTATATGCATGGCAATGGAAGATTTATCTTTTTTAGTGGTTATACATGTGGAACAGAAAAACTCCCAGTTCAGGCACAGAGTTGTTATCATTATTATTGTGTTGGTGGGAGATCTAATAGCCCTTTGTCAAGCCTATTTTGCTCCATGACAAATGACATAATCTTTTTAATGTCAGCAAAACTAATCCTAGTGGTCCCAGTGGCTTCTCATCCAGCAGCACTACATAAACCAGTTTACCCCTGGTTTTGTGCTAGGTAGCATTATGAGGGTGAACGGGATTCTTTACTTTAGTAAAGTATTATTGTGACATGACGTTTTTGTGAACTAGAACCCACTTCATCAGATGTAAGAAGTATATCCTATATTGGTAGAGATATGTGTGTGTAAATCAAATATTATAAAATTAGACACAAGGCTATAGAGAGTAATATTGAGAGGCACAGGCTGTGCAAATGGAGTAGATGTGGAGGGCATTTTTGGCAGACTGTGGCCACGGGCACACGGGCAGGAAAATGCGGGGGGAAGCGTGGCTGTTTGCAGACGTACCGTTTGCAGATGTACCGTGGAGGTCCCGTGGATGTCCCATGGAGGTCCCGTGGTAGGGGGGAGGTGCAGAGCACACCACAATCCTGCACCGCGACAAAGAAGCGGTGAGGCGCGGCAAACGGGTGTTTTTTCCCCGGACACCAAAGTGTGTGCATGCTCTGTTGGGTGCTCATGTGCATCCCATGGACAGTTGGGAAAAAAACCACCTTTATACGAGGGGGCATGGGAGGGCGCCGGAACTACCACCAGAAACGCGATCAGACGCCCGCCCTTGCCCCACGGTTACCGGAAATTAGTACCTCCGAGGTACTAGTTTTTAACCGCGCATCTTCAGCGGGAAGCCTCGGGTTCAGCACAGGAGCTCTACACTTCCCAGATGTGGTGGTGAGATCACGCCTGGAAAATCCGCCTATCTTCCGTCTCTCTAGCGTACCTAATGCTCCATGTGACCGCAGCCAGAGATTGTCTGAAAAGAGAGAGGAAAACTGCTGCTGCTGCTTCTTTCACGTAATTATGATGGTTTCTGTAGATACAAGGGGCCTGCCCCTGATCACTGTGCTCACAATATTTAACAGTAGTTTGGATATTGAATTATCAATTCTTCCATTTGCCGAAAATGTTGCAGCCATACTTGATGAAGCAACAGCAATAGCTATAATCCCTTTTTTTTGTGAACTAAGAAAATTTAGATTTAAAACACATGTCATACCCAGTCTTCCTCCCTAATGGGGACCCAATGGGGAGCTGCATCAGAACAACCCTGTGAGGTAGGTATGGCTGAGAGTGTGTCACCCAGCAACCTTGCACCATGGCAGATTGGGGAGTTGAGTGTTAGAGACACATGTAAGGTTGCCAAGTCCTGTTTGGGAAATACATGGAGGTTTGGGGTTGGAGCCTGAGGACAGTGGGGGTTAGAGAGGGGAGGTTCCTCGACAGGGTTTAATTCTATAGAGTCCACTCTCCTAAGCAGCCATTTTCTCAAGGGGAACTAATCTCTGACATCTGGAAATCAGTTGTAATTCTGGGAGATCTCCAGCACCCATCTGGAGGCTGGCAAGCCAAGAGACACTCAACAGGTTGCTTAGAAGCTCTTTTATGTTGTCAAATGTGAAGCTAACCTGGTTCAAGGTGTTCAGATTCCCTTCATTTTTGCCACTGCAACTTCCATCATCATTCTGGGGTTGGTAGGCAGGTTTTAAACATGCAGCTGAGGAGGAAGTCAGAGATAATTGATCTCAAGATAGGTGAGCACTGGAAAGAGCAAAAGTGAGGCACTCTTCAGTGCTTAAGCAGGGACTTGAGCCCTCATCTATCTGTCAGATGCTCTGTCAGCAGAGCTGTTCAGGGAAGGTTGTTCCTGTCTGTCTTATTCAGAAGGGACAATGCAATGCTGGGCAGAAGACGTGTCCTCTCAGTAGGAGGAATTGCCTCTCTCAATATCATCCGATAAGGAAAACACAGAAAGACTTATAGATGTGCTTACCATGTAGAAGAGATGCCTAGTCAAGGACAGGAACCTCAGGCCTTCAGATTAAAGGTCTACTAACTGAGCTTCCCATACTTCAGGCAAACAACTTCAAGAGCTTTGCAATGCAGACTGGGCAAATTTCATTTGCAAACCTGAGAAGCACTCAAGTTTTTTTCTTGAGAGGCTGCTCATCCTATTTAGCTGCTTCTTGCAGTGTGTTTTTGGATCATGTATTGCACTGAGCAGAGAGTATTTATCTGGTCAGAATTCATTGCCCTCCCA
>NW_015177019.1:143479-146581 GCF_001447785.1 Gekko japonicus | reverse complement strand
TTTTCCTCAGATGTTCCTGATAGGCACAGAAATGGAGTGTCAGACTGAAATCTGATGTTCTGTGAGCAGTGTGCTAGTTGCTTACTGAAGATGTGTGTCATTGATTAAATGCATACAATCATTTTGCTGAAGGTTGTGATTCTGTTTCATTTACATTTGAAAGGACCCAAAAACCTTTTCAGAATGATACTTGTTACAACTATAAATGTTGTGTTTCTTGATTTTCAGCCTGTCCATATTACATTTCTATGGGATATTTTGATTTTGGCAGGAGTATATGTGGCTTGACTTTTCCAGAGCAATCCTGAAGTACACTTTTGCCATGGTTTGATTGGTTGTGTTGTTTCATCCTTAGATACTACTGGGTGACTCATTATCAGACTCTTTCTATTCTCTGTTTTCCCTCCATTTGTGTAATAAAACCCCACTCTCCCCAGCTTTATCAAATGAGGTGGGAGCACTCACTGGAGAAGACCCTGATGCTGGGAAAGATTGAAAAAAAAAAAGGGGGGACGGCAACGGATGAGATGGTTAGAGAGTGTTATCGATGCAATGAACATCAAATTAACCAAACTCCGGAGCATGACGGAAGACAGGAGGGCCTGGCGTGATGTGGTCTATGGGGTTGTGAAGAGTCGGACTCGACTGTGCGACTGAACAACAACAACCAGCTTTATCACACACTGAAATGTTTGGTATGACAGCAAAAAGAAGACAGATAAACAGAATGGTTTTTTTAAAGAGGATAAGAAGATTTTTTGTAACATATTGCTCTGTGTACATTCTTTTCTAAACGCCTTCAATATTTGGAAGATCTTGTGGCTGGGATCTTCATGTAATAGAAAGTCAGTGTGGTACAAGCGGTGGTACTGAGTTGGGAAAATGTAAAGATAAAGATGAAATGAAGACAATGGAAAGCAGCACTTCTTATGTCACACTGATTCTGCAGTGTACTAAGCCATGTTCTCTTTTTGTTTAAAGATTCATTGATAAATAATGACTATGTTTGAGATTTCCCACTGCAAAATGTTCACGTGATTTTCCTCATCAATGTGGTGACAAAGTTGTTGGATAATATGTTGTATTGTTCTTTTCAAATGTACATTTTTATTTTGCTTTGTTCTTTTCCTTCATAGTTAATGAAGTTTCAAACATCTACAAGATGGAACTTTGTTCATATTTATACTTCTGCCATGAAACCAAGTCTAGTTACATATTTTCTGACTGAATCTGCAACAAAAGTTGTAACTCTGCCTAGTTAACTCAATTTGAAGAGTAGGCTCATTTTTACTAGGCTTTACTATTTACCTTCTTAAATGAACTGGGCATCATACAAATGAAGCTTTGATTGGAACAGGGTAGCCTTTTATATACTTAAATATACAGAAACTATCTCCAAATTTAGGAAGGATGTGTTTCTTTTTTGCTATTGAGGACATTCTTGCAATCAACTTGTTCACTGATTATAGTAAAAATTCTATCCATATGTAACTGAGAGGTTTGTAGCTTTGGTGGGAGAGAGGAAAATGGTCCAGCAGAGAACATAACAGCAGCACAGTTCACAACTTTTAAATGAAATCAGGCTAGATACATATCCCCATGCAGGAATTGAGCCATGAGAGACTACACAGCCAAACCATGAACAGCTAAAATTCACAGATCATACAGCTGCAGCAGGCATGGGCAGGGAATTATGTCCCTTGTCAATAAATAGGCCACAAGCAACAAAGCATCTTTAAAGCCTAGGGAATTTATTGTAGAATAAGCTATTGTGGTCAGCAGTCCATTTTGACAGACAAACCAGACTGTAGCCCTGAAAGTTTATGCTACAATAGGGTTGTTAATCTTTAAGGTGCCACTGTACTCTTGGTTGTTTGTGCTTCTGTACACTTATCTGGCTGACTTTCTTCACCAAGTCACAAATCATTTCCTCCCCCTTTTTGCTATCTCACCCAATAGTTTTCATTATGATAATCTCAAAATATTATGGGTGAGTAGAGAGGAGAAGGACAGAATCCTTGTCCAAACAGACCAGATCAGACGTAAGAATGTCAGATGGAAAATTAAATAAATCCTATGTTATTCAATGGGGATAACTCCCTATCGCAACCTAAATTGTGGATCACCTTGCCATTTCATCATAACCTGAGTCCCCCTCTCCCACCCTATGTTTAAGATTTTTAGTTTAGGCTTTTTACTCAGCTCAGGAACTCTACTGAAAATACAGGAGCTGTACAGCTTTGTAAATCCTTGAGAAATGGCACAAGACAAATTAACTTTTTTAAAAATAAAGATTTTATTATACAGGCAGGGAATATATGTATAAATGGAATAGTCAGGGTTTTGAGACTACTGAGGTAAAAACTTTCTAATATTTACAGAGTTGAATTCTTACATTTAAGCGAGTGTATTTGTAGTTTTGTTTCAAGGCTTTGTATTTCTTTCTTTGAGAGGTACTTGGTGGATGACAGAGAGTGGGAGGGGTTTTTGAAGTGAATCTGTGTGGGTGTGTCAGTTATGAGAGACAGTTGGAAATCAGTTGGAATTGTTCCATTAGAGAGTTAAGTCATAAGAACATAAGAACATAAGAGATGCCAATGTTGGTCAAAGGCCCATCCAGTCCAACACTCTGTATCACACAGTGGCCAGAAATACCAGTGCCATCAGGAGGTCCACCAGTCGGGCCAGGACATTAGAAGCCATCCCACTGTTGACCCCCCCCAAGCACCAAGATGACAAGCATCACTTGCCCCAGAGTCCCTATCTATACCTTGTGGCTAATAGCCACTGATGGACCTCTGCTCCATATGCTTATCTAATTCCCTTTTGAAGCCGTCCATGCTTGTAGCCACCACCACTTCCTGTGGCAGTGAATTCCAAGTGTTAATCACTCTTTGGGTGAAGAAGGACGTCCTTTTATCCGTTCTAACCCGACCGCTCAGCAATTTCATGGAGTGCCCACGAGTTCTTGTATTGTGAGAAAGGGAGAAAAGTACCTCTTTCTCTACCTGCTCTTTCCCATGCATAATCTTATAAACCTCAATCATGTCACCCCTCAGTCGTCGTTTCTCCAAGCTAAAGAGCCCTAAGCGCCTTAACCTT
>NW_015177019.1:131234-142836 GCF_001447785.1 Gekko japonicus | reverse complement strand
AAGACATTTCCGTGGTCATGTGGCCGGCATGACTAAACAACAAGGCGCACGAAATGCTGTTACCTTCCCACTGAAGTGGTACCTATTTATCTACTTGCAATTTCTTGCTTTCGAACTGCTAGGTTGGCAGGAGCTGGAACTAGAGACGGGAGCTCACTCCGTCATGCGGCATACTCGGGTCTCAAACTGCTGAAATACCGACCTTCCATAGCCTGCAGTTCAGCATCTTAACCACTTGAGCCACCGCAGCTCCTAACATACGGCTAGTGCCAGATTAAATAGATAAAACACAATAAAACAGCGTTAAACGTCCACAATAAAATCCCATACATTTTTTGGTCACGTTTATCCCAGAATTCAGTTCTATCTTTCCTCAGGACTACATAGATCCCTGAAAAGCCCAGACTCTGGGTCACATTACCAACAGCAAAGGAGAGAAGGTTTGGAAGTCCTTACATTCCTGGTGGCAGCAGAAACTACCCCGTTTACAAAAGCAAACAGCACATTTAAAGGGAAAACCAGTCCTCCCTAATAAGAGGATGCCACACTTCAGCACAGTGAGGAGCTCATAAGATCAGGCAAGTACTTGGTAGCTTTCCTTCTGGCTAGTAATTTCCTTGTTTAGAAGCCTAGCTTAGCCAGCCTTATTGCTACCGTGTTTCCCCGAAAATAAGACACTGTCTTATATTTATTTTTTCTCAAGAAGACACACTAGGGCTTATACCACAAATGCATAGAAATCCTGCTAGGGCTTATTTTTTGGGTAGGTCTTATTTTCGGGGAAACAGGGTAGGTTCTTTGGTGGGGAGGAGGTGGGGAGATTTTATAGAAAATAAGAACTACAGGGAGGTAGGAAATTAATTCATCACAGAGTGCCCAGCTTTCTTCCCATAGCGTATGCTGTCAGCAGATGCTTTGTGGAATAATTTCCCTGTAATGCCCTGCCACCCCTCCATTATCCCAGATACATAATTCATACACATTAGCCTAATCTAAGCCAATTTAATTTATTCTGGCTGTTCTCTGGTTAGGGGTGAAATTGTTACTGCTGATAGAAGTTTTCTCCCCAAGGTTTACCCTCAGCTAAATTCATTGCTAAATTGGACAGGAAGGCCCCCCCTAAATCAAAATTAAAGAAAAGGGATGCAAAATACTGAGATGGTAGATAAGATTAAAATTTCCTAACATTTTAGATGCAAACAAAATCACTGTTGTCCTGGATCTGTTCTTTTCTGTCCGCCATTATTAAGATTAAGAAGGCACACAGGATCACAAAAATGCAATGAAATGTATGAAAAGCCTGAAGGTAATAAAGTTCAGAATATTTTATACAACAGAACATGTGCTTTTCACAAGTTTTTTTATGGGTAAAAAGAGGAAATCTTGCATTATTATTATTATTATTATTATTATTATTATTATTATTAGTAGTAGTAGTAGTAGTAGTAGTAGTAGTAATAGTAGTGGTGGTGGTGGTGGTGGTGGTGGTGGTGGTGGTAGTAGTAGTGGTAGTAGTAGTAGTTGTCATCGTCCCATTTCTCTCTGGATTTGCAGGAAAAATGCGAGAAGAACAGCCATAAGAACAATATGAGTCTTTCTTGCATACTTTGAACTTACATTGAGGTAAAAGCACTGCTTTTACCTTTACATTTACATAGTGGTTAAGACGCTGAACTGCAGGCTGTGGAGACCTGAGTTGCCGCATGACGGAGTGAGCTCCCGTCTCTGGCCCCAGCTCCTGCCAACCTAGCAGTTCGAAAGCAAGAAATTGCAAGTAGATAAATAGGTACCACTTCGGTGGGAAGGTAACAGCGTTCCGTGTGCCTCAGCGTCGAGTCATACTGGCCACATGACCATGGAAACGTCTTTGGACAGCGCTAGCTCTTCGGCTTTGAAACGGAGATGAGCACCGCAACCCTAGAGTCGGACTTGACTGGCTTTCGAGCAAGGGAACCTTTACCTTTACCTTTAAAAGCACTGAATGCCAAAACTCTGGTGGGTTCAGATCACCAGATGCAATTATGTCACCAATTTAGTGATGATCAAATTGACTATTTGCTGAGCCATTGTTGAAGCTTGCTGGATGGCTGTACAATAGCATGCAGGCATGCAGGCACCATCAGCTTTCACACATGGATATTGTCTAATGGTGCTGCCGTGTAGGCATACTTCTTTGCTCTGCAGCCAAAGTTAGATCTAGAGTTTTTCAGTGTAACACTCATATTTTAATCCATGTGGTTTTCAATCTGGGAGGAGGGAAAAAGAAATATGCCTTTAGAGGATCTAAAGTAGCTGTGGTAAGGGAAAAAACAAACAACCCAGCTCTGTATAGGATCACATCTTCTGTCTTTGTACTGAATAATGTGAAGAGCATACAATAAAGACATATTTTATATATAGCTTTGTAGAAAAGATCTGCCAGTATACAAGAATGTAGTACCAGTTTCTAAACATCTGGGCTGAATGAAGTAAGCGCCTGAAAATGTCGCTTAGACATGACCCTTCCATGCTGATGTAATTATGATTTAGATGTTCTAGTGGTTGTCTCAATATGCCCCTTGATAGGTTTGCTGCAGTAACAACTCATGAAATGAAAATCTAGGATCTGAAACAATTTCTGGAAAAAAATCAAATTAATGGGAGATAAAATCACTTTTGTAACTGTAGTTCCTAAAATATACTTGAGTTCTACCAACCTAAATTTAGAAGTTTTGGCACCTGTATCTTTACAATTCATCTGCATCACAATGCTACACAAAAATGCTCTTGATGCTTATGCTAATTCCTGTATTTCCTTAATTGCATTCCATTCTGCCTTTCAAATTTTCAGAAATTGATGTTTTGCTTTTCATGGATCTGCTGCCCTTCCAATATCTCTTTGCATTTATTGTACTTTTGAAATGCAAATTCTCTCACACACTCTGTTCCATTGTTCTTCCCAACAACTCTGTTAAGGAAAACTTTTTCCAGATATAATACAAGGCTGTGTATGAGTAAGATAGATGATGGTTGTATACCCTGTCCCTATGTACTTCTAGTCTCCTGCACATAACACATAACCTACAGATCAGTTCTCTCCATATTTATAATCTGTAAAACTACAACTTGGAAATACTATGCAGAAAATCCAGTCAATGCAAGGAAGTCAGGACCAAGGAGGGATGTTATCCCACCTTTCCAGCCATTGATCATCCCTAAAATTCATGTCATTTCACAGGACTAAAGAGTGTCTTTCTCAAGGTTATCTAGTGAGTTTCCATTTGTGAAGACCAGCATTTGAACTTTCTCTCACAAATGCAGCAAAAACAGTTTAAGGTTGGAACCAGGCACTGGAAAATGTGGGCAAAACAGATGCTAGATGAATAGTTTCTTTAGCTGTATATCCACATCCAGAATTCCTGTTGCTGGATAATACACTGCCTTGAATAAATGATGATTACTACTGGTGACAGCTATTTGACCATTTGGAATAGGGTGAATAACTTAATTCAATCTCTCATTCATCCTTCTAACCTTGACTGGTTAGAACTTTGACAGCATTGACCTTTTCTTGGACAACTGCCGCAATACAAGTCTATGAATACTGCACTATGCTACTCACAGAAATATCTGAGTCAAGGCTTTGATGTACCAGATCAAGCCCAGAGAGTCATCCTCTGCACCACATTGCGACAAAATAAATGGTAATACATATAAGATTATTCAACTCTTAACATTTTGTTGATTCCTATGAGCTCAGCAGGCTTTGTTTAATAGAAATAGTGGCATCTGAAGCCTTTTGGGAGTGGGAGATGACATTTTAGCTAAGTGTTTGCTTTGTTTAATAGCGAAACACACTTCTTTAATGATGGCTATAAGATGCTTAATAGGAAATTAGCCATGTCCCTCACTGCTTGTCTTCTCTTCCATTCTGAATAATTAAATCTGTAACTAGGAGGTGTTACAGAAAGCACTAAACATCTGTAGTATTTGCCAAAGCTGTTGAAGGAGGAAAGCTTTGCTGTGCCTTAAGATTTAGACTGACTACTCAATACCTTAATTACTGGTGGGTTCCAGATTAAAAGCGGCTTGCACCATCTTGGAAGCCAGTTCAACTTTGAGAAAGATGGCTATTGAAACAAGCAGATACCTGGGCTCTCGTTAGTTGGAGCTTCTATAGTCTTTTATGGTTTTCTATTAAATAATTGCTGGAACTGTGAATTTGGAATTGTCCATTTATTTGGACAGAAGTATAACTTTGTTTATGGTTTTGTATGTATACATCCAGTTGGAATTGTTTTTCAGCTGTAAGACAAGTCTACATTAGTCTAACTTTGCATAGGTTGTGAATAAGTTCATGATGTATAAATTATAAAATTGTTTTAAAAGGACAATTTCTAGATATTTCATATAATGGGTAGCCATTAATCATGGTGTTTTTCTTTAATTTGCTACTGTTCAACAGCAGCAAATAGAAATAGAAATAGAAACCCTATGAAAGCCCATGTGTACTAGCAGTTAGGGCTTCAAATTAGGGTCTGTGAGGCCCAGGTTCAAATCCCCATCTTGCTGTGGAAGCTCAGTGGATGATTTTGAACCAGTCACATACTTTCAGCCTAACCTACCTCACAGGGTTGTTGTGCGGATAAAAAAGAAAAGAGAATAACGCAAGCTGCTTTGGTCCCCACTGTGGAGAAATGTGGAGTATAAATGAAGTAAATAAAGAATAAATACAGCTGAAGATGGAAGGCTGATAGAAGGTAGGCTGGTGAATGGCTGAGAAGGAGAAAATGAGGCAGGGAGCGGATATGGGGATTGCCAAGAAGAGGGAAAAAGGTTAGGAAATTTCTTTAAAAATTGGGGGGACTAGGGAGTATGGTTTCAGGAAGAGAGGGACCCCTGAGAGGTATAAAGCCATAGACTCCACCCTCCCAAGCATCCATTTCCTCTGGGTTGCCAACTTCCAGGTGGCGGCTGGAGTTCATCCAGAATACCACTGCTTTCCAGGTGACAGAGATCTGTTCCCTTGGAGAACATGCCTGTTTTGGAGGGTGGACTTTATGGCATTATACCCTGCTGAGGACACTGTCCTCTGAAGGCTCCACCCCGAAATCTCCAGGGATTTCCCAACCTCGATCTGATAACCCTAAGGGGAACTGATCTCTGTAGTTGGGAGTCTGTTGTGATTCTAGGAGATCTCCAGCCTCCACCCAGAGGTTGGCAACCCTAAAAGGAGAGAAGGATGCAGGAAAAGGGGTGAGACTGTGGGGACTTTCAGAAAAGGGACAGAGGAAATAGTGGGAGAGGGGAAGTGAGATGCCTCCCACAAGTCATTGTGGGATCTCATTTGTCCATGTATATATGTGGCATAGATTTGCCAGTCTATCTTATATAGTGACTTAGAAAAAAATCCATCATCAAAATCACACACTGCTTAGGAATTTTAAGTGCCTAGAGGGCTTTCTCTGTGATTAATCATAAACTCTGAAACCTTTAAAGCCCAGGCTTTAAGGGAGGAAAAGTGATAGGAGAACATGGCAATATTATCCCTAATTAAAACATCTCTTTGTTCTTCTTGTAATCCCAGTTTTTTTCTTCCAAAGGGAATAATGTATGTTACTGACGATATTTCTGAGTAAGGATATGATGTTTCAGTAAGTAAGCTGGTGTCCACAGTGCATGACACAAATGAATAAAAGACATGCAAAGCCCACTTTGCCTGTCAGGGAAGATTATGCTTTGGTTTGGCAACAGAGGCTACTGCCTACTAGTTCGTATGATGAACAAAACAATTCCTCCACTTCAAAAATTCTTGCAGTCCATAGACATTTGACCAAGTGATCACAATGTAAAATGTGGATGTTTTCCACACTTCATTGGGATCAGATTTCCTTCTGGACTGCTGCCTGGCCCTGTAAAGAATTTACAGGCCCATCAATGCACTTTTTTTCACTGGAGATTTTCTAGCCCCTGTCACTTTACACAGAGTGCCTGAAGAACTATGGACAGAGGTTCGTGACATTGTACATGAGGCAACAATCATCACCATCCCAAAGAAAAAGAAATGCAAGAAAGCAAAGTGGCTGTCTGATGAGGCTTTACAAATAGCAGAGGAAAGAAGGAAAGCAAAAGGCAAAAGTGAAAAGGAAAGATTTACCCAACTGAATGCAGATTTCCAGAGAACAGCAAGGAGAGATAAGGAGACTTTCCTGAATGAACAATGCAAAGTAATAGAGGAATAAAATAGAATGGGAAGGCCCCCTCCAGGTGACGTACACGTCAGGGATGTCAGTGACGTGCCTACATCACCCGAAAGTGACATACACATATTGGTGACATCGTGGGGGCTACACTCTGTTTTGGGGGCAAAACTCTATGGTTTGAAGCTAATTCTACCATAGAGTTTTGTCCAGAGTGTCACCAGATGTTAGGCACTTTTATGTAGTGGCCCATCACTTGTGGCCCCTCATGGATCACTGCCTTGTCGTGGCGAGGGGGCTTGCGCAGTTCAATGAAGCTGTGGGCTATGCCGTGAAGGGCCACCCAAGACGGACAGGCCACAGCAGAGAACTCAGACCAAGCGTGATCCACCTGGAGAAGGAAATGGCAACCCACTCCAGTATTTTTGCCAAGAAAACCCCATGGACAGTATCAAAAGGCTAAAAGATATGACGCCGGAAGATGAGCCCCTCAGGTCGGAAGGTGTCCAATATGCTACTGAGGAAGAGCAGAGGACAAGTACAAGTAACCCCAGAAAGAGTGAAGCGGCTGGGCCAAAGCCGAAAGGACGCTCAGTTGTGGATGTGTCTGATGGTGAAAGGAAAGTCCGATGCTGCAAAGAACAATACTGCATAGGAACCTGGAATGTAAGATCTATGAATCAAGGTAAGCTTGACGTGGTCAAAAATGAGATGGCAAGACTGAACATCGATATCCTAGGAATCAGTGAACTAAAGTGGACAGGAATGGGCGAATTTAACTCAGAAGACCATTATATCTACTACTGTGGCCAGGAATCTCGTAGAAAAAATGGTGTGGCCTTTATAGTCAACAAGAGAGTGCAAAAGGCAGTACTGGGATACAATCTCAAAAATGACAGAATGATTTCTGTCCGATTCCAAGGCAAACCATTCAACATCACAGTAATTCAAGTGTATGCCCCAACCACTGATGCAGAAGAGGCTGAAGTGGACCGGTTCTATGAAGACCTACAACACCTCCTAGAACTAACACCAAAAAATGATGTCCTCATCATCATAGGGGACTGGAATGCTAAAGTAGGAAGTCAAAAGGTAACTGGAATAACAGACAAGTTTGGCCTTGGAAAGCAAAATGAAGCAGGGCAAAGGTTAACAGAGTTTTGTCAAGAGAACACACTGGTCATAGCGAACACCCTTTTCCAACAACCTAAGAGGCGACTCTACACATGGACATCACCAGATGGGCAACACCGAAATCAGATTGACTATATAATTTGCAGTCAAAGATGGAGAAGCTCTATCCAGTCAGTAAAAACAAGACCTGGAGCTGACTGTGGTTCAGATCATGAGCTACTCATTGCAAAATTCAGACTTAAACTGAAGAAAATTGGGAAAACCACGAGGCCATTCAGGTTTGACCTAGATCGCATCCCTGATGAATATACAGTAGAGGTGAAGAATAGATTCAAGGGTCTGGATTTGATAGATAGAGTGCCTGAAGAACTATGGACAGAGGTTCGTGACATCGTACAGGAGGCAGCAATCACCACCATCCCAAAGAAAAAGAAATGTAAGAAAGCAAAGTGGCTTTCTGATGAGGCTTTACAAATAGCAGAGGAAAGAAGGAAAGCGAAAGGCAAAGGCGAAAAGGAAAGATTTACCCAACTGAACGCAGATTTCCAGAGAACAGCAAGGAGAGATAAGGAGGCCTTCCTGAATGAACAGTGCAAAGTAATAGAAGAAAACAATAGAATGGGAAGGACTAGAGATCTCTTCAAGAAAATTGGAGAAATCAAGGGAGCGTTCCATGCAAAGCTGGCCATGATAAAGGACAAAAACGGTAGGGACCTAACAGAAGCAGAAGAGATTAGGAAAAGATGGCAAGAATACACAGAAGAACTATACAAGAAAGACCTCGATGTCCTTGACAACCACGACGGTATAATCACTGACCTCGAGCCAGACATCCTGGAATGTGAAGTTAAATGGGCCTTAGAAAGCATTACTAACAACAAAGCTAGTGGAGGTGATGGTATTCCAGCTGAGCTATTCAAAGTCTTAGAAGATGATGCTGTTAAAGTTCTGCACTCCATTTGCCAGCAAATTTGGAAAACGCAACAGTGGCCACAGGATTGGAAAAGATCAGTATACATTCCAATCCCAAAGAAGGGCAATGCCAAGGAATGTTCAAACTATCGCACAATTGCACTCATATCACACGCTAGCAAGGTCATGCTCAAGATCCTACAAGCTAGGCTTCAACAGTACGTGGATAGAGAACTACCAGAAGTACAAGCTGGGTTTCGAAGAGGTAGAGGAACTAGAGATCAAATTGCCAACATTCGCTGGATTATGGAGAAAGCAAGAGAGTACCAGAAAAATATCTACTTCTGCTTCATTGACTATGCTAAAGCTTTTGACTGTGTGGATCACAACAAACTATGGCAGGTCCTTAAAGAGATGGGAGTACCAGACCACCTCACATGTCTCTTGAGAAACCTGTATAAGGGCCAAGAAGCGACAGTTAGAACCGGATATGGAACAACTGATTGGTTTAGCATAGGAAAAGGAGTACGACAAGGATGTATATTGTCGCCTTGCTTATTTAATATATATGCAGAGTACATCATGCGAAATGCTGGCCTGGATGAATCACAAGCGGGAATTAAGATTGCTGGGGAAAAGATCAACAACCTCAGATATGCAGACGATACCACTCTGATGGCAGAAAGTGAAGAGGACCTCAAGAGCCTCTTGCTCAGGGTAAAAGAGGAGAGCGCAAAAGTGGGCTTGAAGCTCAACATCAAAAAAACTAAGATCATGGCATCCGGCCCCATCACTCCTTGGCAAATAGAAGGGGAAGTCGTGGAAGTAGTGACAGACTTCACGTTCCTGGGATCCCAGATCACCGCAGACTGTGACAGCAGCCATGAAATTAAAAGATTTCCTTGGGAGGAAAGTGATGGCGAACCTAAACAGCATGATAAAAAGTAGAGACATCACCCTGCCAACAAAAGTCCGCATGGTCAAAGCAATGGTATTCCCAGTAGTCATGTATGGCTGTGAGAGTTGGACTATAAGGAAGGCCGAGCGCCGAAGAATAGATTCTTTTGAACTATGGTGCTGGAGGAGACTCTTGAGAGTCCCTTGGACTGCAAGAAGAACAAATCAGTCAATCCTCAAAGAAATCAACCCTGACTGTTCCCTGGAAGGCCAGATAATGAAACTGAAGCTCAAATACTTTGGCCACCAAATGAGAAGGGAGCACTCACTGGAGAAGACCCTGATGCTGGGAAAGATTGAAGGTCAAAGAAGACGGGGACGGCAAAGGATGAGATGGTTGGACAGTGTCATCGATGCAACGAACATGAAATTAAGCAAACTCTGGAGCACGACGGGAGGGCCTGGCCTGATGTGGTCCATGGAGACGCGAAGAGTCGGACTCGACTGTGTGATTGAACAACAACAAAAAGGAATGAATGACAGAATCAAGCACAGTCATATATATGAGGCATATTGGCAGAACTTTTACAGCCCAGTGATTTAGCGTTATTGCCATGGATTTCTCCAAGGAATCCTAAGAACTATAGGTCACTGAGGATACTAAAAATCCTTTGTTAGAGAATCCTAGCATTCCCCCAAAGTCCAAACTACAGTTTCCAGGTTTTCCTTGGGGAACAGCAGAAAAACAGGCATGTTTTAACTGTTTTGGTATTTTTAGTAAAGTGAATCAATTGAAACTCTTGTTGCATTTTACTCTTCTGACCATGAAAAAAGATAACTTATAAATGCCTACTAATGTAACTGAAACCAGTGAACATAGAGGCAAAAAATTCATTGAGCTTCCCTGTCATCTCCCCATCTTTCTTTAGAAATCTGTTTATTCCTTGGTTATCCAAAGGTCCAATGGCTTCTCTGGCTGGTTTCCTGTTCTGGATGTATTTAAAGATATGTTTATTGTTTGTCTTGATATTTTTAACAACCTGCTCCTCAAATTCTCTTTTTGCATGCTTAGTTATTAACTTACATTTCTTTTGCTAGAGCCTGTGGTCCCTTCTGTTCAATTAATTGGGGCAGACATTCCACTTTTTAAAATAAGCTTTTTTATGTTTATTGCTTCCTTGACTTACATTGTTAACCATGCAGGCATTCTTTAGACTTGGCAGTGCCTTTCCTAACCTGGGAAACACATTCTATATGGGCTTCATTTAGTGTAATTTTAAACAGCTTCCAAGCATCCCCAAGGGATGTGACTCTCTTGTGTTTTCCTTTCAGCTTCCTTTTAACTATTCCCCTATTTTTTTAAAAGTTCCTTCTTTTGGAATCAAATTTTACAGTTTTGGACTTTAGGGGTAACTTTCCATTGATAGTAATGCTGAACTTCATAGCATTGTGCTCACTGTTCCCAGTTGGTGCAACAACCTTTGCATCTCTTACCTAGTCTTGAGCCCTGCTCAGCACCAAGCCCATGATCCCTACCCACCTTGTTGGCTTTGTGTTGAACTGTTCCAGTGCACAGTCATTTATGATGTCCAGGAATATAATTTCTACAGCATGACTCAAGCACATGTTTACACAGTCAATGTGAGAGTAGTTGAAATCTACCAATATCATAACATTATTTGCTGTAGTCACCTCCCTCATTTCCTTCTCCATCTCGAGTTCAGCCTCAAGGGTTTGATCAGGTGGGTGATAGTACACCTCACTTTTTGTATTTCTACCCATATTGCTTCTATTGGGGAGTTCATTCCCCAATGTGTTCTGACTTATTCGAGAGAGCATGGGAAAGGCCTAAAGGTGAAGTGAAACCCTCTTGTCCCCCTTAGTGAAGACACAAGCTCACTTGCTGCACATCTTGACTGAGCTGTGGCAAAGAAACTGTTATTGTTCCTTGCTGGGGAAGCAAATTCTGAATAGAACTTACATCTCAGAGTGTGCTCACTTCCCTTAAACACACCATGAGGCAAGGGATGGAAAGATGCTTTCACTCCTCATGCCCCAGGAGAGGAGTTCTATTAAGAACCTGCTGCCCCGTCTTCCGGTCTGTGGCTCGGCGATGGCGGAGGCTCTCCCCTAACGCTGGGGGAGGCATTCCGCGCTCCAGTGGGGATTGGAGGGGTGCCACCTCAAGTGGCACCCCCAGGTGAGCCTTGGATTAAGGCTCTGAGCCGGGGGTGCCTGGGGGGGTGTCCTCTTCGATGGCAAACTGCCGGAGAATTGAGGCGCTCCCTTTGCCCCAATCATCCGCCCCCTGAGAGGCTCGGTTTTCACCGAGCTCAGCCGATGCCGGCTGGGACAAGCAGATGAGGGTTATCGAATTACACAAAGCTAAATGGTGTCTGGTTGCAGACCGTCAATGATCCGGAGAAGGAGCCAAGCGAAAAACTTTTGAAATGTGAGTTCTCCCCCCCCCCCCCACCCCC
>NW_015177019.1:117596-131160 GCF_001447785.1 Gekko japonicus | reverse complement strand
CCCAGGCATAAACAAATCGAACTGTGTTAAGAAACCAGAGGGGGGGAGGAGAGAGGAAAATCGCTACTGTGCGCGAGAGACTTAGCTGTGTTTGCAGTGAAAATTCAGTGTTGTTTCAAGGAAGAGTGAAGGAGGTTTTCAAGTATAAACAAAGTGGAAAAATGACCACCGCACGGTGAAAACCAGCTAGAGGTGGGCGTGATGGTCAAAGTCCAAGGATCGAAGAGACAGGAGATTTATTCTCTATGCTCTCGGAGCTCCTCAAGCCCATAAACAAACGGCTCGATGGTATTAACCAACAGCTGACTGTGTCCAACCAGAGTTTAGCAAAGCAGCAGCAGCAGATCACCGAGCTGGTGAAAAAGTCGATCCAAACAGAGGAAAAGCTTAAAGAGACAGCTCATGACACAAAAAAAGTCAAGAAGAAAGTTGGTTTGCTTGAACAAAGACAGGATTTACAGGAACGCAGACTGTTGAACCTACAGATGGAAAAAGCTAACAAAACACTCAGATTCCAGGGGATAGCCGAATCATCAGGAGAAAACTTGAAAAGGATGATGGCTGAACTCATCGCACCGGCGTTGAGGTGCTCAGCGGCAGAAGCGGAAGCTGAAATCGAGATGATTTATCGATCTTTACTCTAAATACATAAAAAGGAATAACCTGCCGGGTGAAATAGTCGTCTAGTTTCTCCGAAGACAGTCGAGGGACGATGACCTTAAAGCAACAGCAGTTAATCCCCTGCAGCTGGGTTCTACAACCATCAGAATTTTAAAAGACGTTCCCTTTGAGGTTCGAGAAAAGCGAAAAGCCTACAAAGAGTTGATTTCAACGCTGCAAATCAACCAAATTCCATATTCCTGGATTTTTCCGGAAGGGGTCTTGTTCAAGTACAGAGATAAAAAATGAACAAAAAAAAAAGTACAGAGATAAAAGGGAAAAACTGGACTCGGTGTTCAAAGCAGAAGAATGGTTGAAGCGGTTTTTCGGATCGAAGGAAGAAGAACAGCAAGAAGGAGGGGGAGGCGCAGAAACCATAGAAGACGGAGACGGAGACCCAGGTGCAACGGGTGCTGAGGCCAAGGAAGCATATGACTTACGACTGAGAAAACCAAAGTAACTCTTTAAAATATTAGAAGTCCTGCAAACAGCGATGATGATGAAAGAACTCTGAACGCACGTAGAAGAAGAAGAAGAGACTATTATTACTAATATGAACTCACTAATTTCCGAATACATTGACTCAAACGAAAAGTTTTTTGTTTTAAATACTAACAGAATACTAACTAATTAGAACCCTCTCTCTTGGGGTTTTAGTTATAGTGTGGGTTTTTATTTACTGTCCTTTTTTTCCTGGGGTAACTTTCCCTCCCTTTTTTCTTTTCTGTAGTGTATAGGTGTAACAAAAAAGTAATAAAGCTACCCTGTTTCAGGGGGTTAAAAAAGAAAAAAGAAAAAAAAGAACCTGCTGCCCCAGCAAGAAGAAACAGCAAGTTATTTGCCACAGCACAGTGCAGCCAAGATGCACACCAAGGGAGCAAGGGAAGCCAAGCATGGCAGCGTCCACTTCCCTTTGCAGTTGTTTCCTGCTATGACTCCTCTCCGGGCTCCTTGTGCTTCTGGCTGTGCTTGCTTTCCCACAGTGAGGTGAGAGGTGTTGGAAGGTGAGGGCTGGTGCTTTTCTCCCCTCCCCTGAAGAAGCCATGTGGGGGTGAGTTCCTCTGCAAGTGTTTGGGCATAGCCGTTTTTTAAATGAGGTGTCTAAATGCACACAAGTTTGCATTGTTCTCACAGCATAGTTTGAAAAAGAAAAAGTTTTCATCTTAGAGCTAGATGTTTAGCACGTCACTTATGTCATTCTGTGATGTGTTGTACATTATATGTAATATTGTCACCATCAAATATTTATTTCTCATATTGGAAATTAAGGTTTGATGTTCTCCAGGGATGATCTCTTCTTTCAGGCTTCAGGCAAGTGGAAATAGTTGGTTTTTAAATGATGCAGCTTTCAACTATCGAGTCTGTTTACCTTGGTTCATTAGTAGCAACTCCTTTCAGCTCAGCCATTTTAGTCTTTCTTTCATAGTGCAACTTTGCTCTATAATGTAAGAGATTCTCTGGAGCAGCAGTAATAAGTTCGTACAAAAGACATGATTAGATTTTTCTCAGAGGAAAATTTAAACCTGTGTGACTGCAATCCCACACACTGTTGGGCTGCTTAAACCTATAGCAGCTTAACAATGTACAGGATTGCAGCCCATATCTCCCCCCCCCCAAAAAAAAGAATCATGTTAAGTACAGGGCAGATTGAAAGACCATAATACTTTTGTTACACTTATATTGCACATTCAATAAGGCATTCAGAATATCATTAGAAACATAATGCATTTTCCATGACAGTTTTCCTGCTAAGCCAACAGTCTATTATGCCTGTCATTTTGTTTATGAGAAAAAAAGAATCTCCAGGCAATACTACAATGGTTCCATGTGTGACTGGGTAAATGGCTATTTGCATAGAGTGATAAGCAGAATAGCCACAGTAGGAACTGTAGACACAGGCTGTACACTTTGTTGTCACAATCAGCTCAGATAGGCTGGATCCTGAGAAACCTATATGTGCTCTAATTTTCCAAAATTCTCAGGACTGTTGTATGCAATTCACCTTCATTTGTTGTATGCAATTCACCTTCATTTGTAGGCAGATATTGCTTAGGGCAATTATTTGTAGCTTCTCAATCAGAGACCCCAATAGTTTGCGTATAACTGCACTGCATAGCTTTGCTATCCCAGGAGGAACAGAGATGGACTAACACTACACTAAGCTTGACCTGGATGGCCCAGGCTAGTACAATCTCATCAGATCTTGAAACCTAAGCAAAGTTTGCCAAGGTTAATATTTGGATGGGGGACCTCTAAGGAAGTCCAGGGCCATGATGCAGAGCCAGGCAATGGCAAATCACCTCTGAATTGGACTTGCCTTGAAATCTGTATGGGGTCATCATAATTTGGCTGCAACTTGGCAGCACTCTCCACCGTGACCAACACTAATTGTGTACCTGCAACAATTTTAAGATTAAATATTTAGTGTACGTTTTTAGAAGATGTTACATAGAACCAGGAGTCATTTCGTAGAAAAAGAGGTGCAGGAGCTCATTAACATACCTTATTTGCATATGCCACACCCATTGACATCACCGGAAGTGTGTCAGAAGGCAACACTCACCACTCAGGCTTCACTGGACTGTTTTGGATTGCTAGCTACTGCGGGGGGGGGGACGTGCAGATCTGTCCTCGCAGAGGAGGGAGAGCTTGTACCTGAATAAAACTTGGTCTTAAAGGTGCCACTGGACTGTTTTGGACCGGGGAGTTGGGGGGGGGGCTCTGCAACTTCCCTGGCTGCTTCTTGCTCTGACTGAGGGCTGCTGGGAGCAGGGGGTAGGGCTTGTTGCATGTGCCTGTTCCCTGGGCTCTTTACTGCTGGAGCTCCACTCCTGTGTGCTCCTGCAGGAAATGACCCCTGCATAGAACCATGCCATTTATGATACTGGTTTGTATGCTCCTAGATTCTTATTTGCTATCATGTTATACTTCCCAGGGAAATCTAGATTCCAGAATCCTGGATGGCGTGATGACTTGAGGGGTGCTTCTTTCCTACAAATCATTTTTAATGAAACTTTCCACTAATCAATGAATGAAAAGGGGAAGAGTTTCCCACATAATTTGTTGATCCTTACACATCTAAATTTTTAATAGGCAGGTAACGTTTATGAGGAAATATTTAACATGCAAATAAATCCCTTCTGTGCACCTTGCTAATCTGCTTAATGTCAGCAATACTGCCATAAGGGTTGGGGGTGGGGTGCTAGCTTGCCAGAACTGCTGCATTCCTTTTCAGCTTCTGTAATGCTCGCTTTGCTCGCTTATCTATGGCCTTGCAGGTGGGGTGCTGTGTTTGGGATTCTAGGGAACCGTGGGAGCGCTTTCGGTTCTCAGCTTCGGCTCTAACGGCCTGGGGCTCCTTCTCCCGCACACGGGAATGTGGTTAATTGGCCTAAGGAAGGGGGGGTGCATATGAATACCCTATATCCCATTATGCTTGTAGGGGCGACACCATTCTTAACAGTGCCTTTGTTAATACATCTATAGCTCTTCAATAAAGTATAACCTCAGTTGTTGGCTGTGGAACCTGACACTTAATTTGCATAATTCAGATGAAGATGTTTAACTGGTTTATTTTTACCATGCTCCAGTTCCCACCTAGGAGATAACTATCAAGTGATTCAGGCACATTTGGTGTTATTATATGTATATTCAAGTGTGTAGTATAATGCGTAAGCAAGCATTTGAAGCAAGGTGATGATAATAACATAACGGTAACATTATGGGAAGGAAATTGTAAGGCAGGAATCATGTACAGAGAATCTAGTATGGTCTGAAGCTTAAGTGTCTGATCATCGCTTGCTCTGAAATCAAGAATCTTTCCCCATAATATTCACTTGGTATTCAATGAAAATGTTTGCCACTGAACTAAATTTGATCTGTATCTGAGAGTCTACCGATTTCTCTCTTGAAATAGGGAATGCGGAAAACTTCACTCTCTGTAGCCTGTACTGTGGAAGACAAGTGATGAATTCATATGCAGAGCTCTGAAAACCCCATGTTCAGGGAAGGCAAGGAAAAGAGAACAAAAGAATAACAGGTAGTTGGGCAAAGGAAAAAAACAGTGACCCTTTCCATACTCTCCTTTTAAAAAATCAGTGACCCTTTCCACACTCTCCTTTTAATCCATGTTCACCGTGGTGTCCTCCAAGCAATTCTGCACTAAAATTTAATTCAACCATCTTTTAATTCCAGGTTTTCCCGCTATTCTGCACTAAAATCAAATTCAACCTTCTTTTTATTCTGCCCCCCCCCCTTCTGCATTATGTTACCTCCCTTCAGTGGTCGGCCTGGTTTCAGCCTGCTGTTGCCCCAGGTTTTTTGGATGTTGTTTTGCCATGGACTTAAATCACCTTGGTCCTTTCTGCACTTGGATCTCATCCCTGGTTCTGTCAGAGTTCAATTCGTGACACAGTACCTTGCATTTATTCCTGGTTATAACAGCATCCATTTATCCTGGGACAAGTGTGGGGCAAAAGTGGGGTGACCTCGATGTAATGTGGAAACAAAAAATACCCTGAGATAATTACAGGGTGAACTTGCATCTAATGTAGAATGTAAGTTTGGGGACAGGATTGAACCAGGATTTAAGGACTAGTGTGGAAAGGACCCTTGAACACTGAGAAAATCCGGAATGGCAGGCAAATGCAGAAAGGACCAGTGTTATATAGTATGGGTGTTAGATCAAAGAATATGGAATGCAGTCTTTGAAGGAAGGAAGATTTATTTGGTTATGTTGGTGCATTGCTAGCAGAAGGAAGCTTGGGATGTGAAAAAGCATAACTCTTAAGCCAATCCATGTTCACTTAATAATGAAGGTACTTAATGTCATTTCTTTCAGATGAAAAGGTGACTTAAATGTAAAGAATGTTTTGAGTAACATTTGGTTTCTTCAGCCAAGCAGAATAATTTTGCCTAGAAGAGATGACAATAAAGCCGTATAAAAGTATACAAAGTTGTTCTGATTCATCTGTTTCAGTATATATTTAAGAGCTCTAACTCCATACAGCACTTCCTACAAACAATGGATTGCTTTCCCCCTTCCATATTGCCAATATCGGGGGATGATTTAAATGCAAAAGAGATGGAAGAGAATGGGGGAACCTTTTGCAGGCATATACTCCATGTGTACAGAATAACCCTTTGAAATTACCATTTCCACCAATACCCTACCAGAAACAGAGAAGATCTTATACGTGACTAAAGCATGGCATAGCTTTAAGAATGTATGTTAATACTGTGGTGAGTTGACTGATAGGTTGCACATAGATAAGTAATATATATATGTGTAAAGTTCTGTCAAGTCACAGCTGACTTATGGAGCAAGGGGTGTCTGCCATTGCCTTCCCCTGCAGAGTCTTCCTTGGTGGTCTTCCTTCCAAGTACTGACCTTGCTTAATTTCTGAGGTGTGACCATACTGGGCTACACCACGCCACTTTCCCTCTTAGGTAAGTAAGAGGGCTATATGTTATGCCCGTGACTCAACAATGGACTCCTGAGCAAACAATAAGAACACTTCTGTGTTGGCTCTATGGTACCAGACTTCTGAACTCCAGAAGTCTCAGGCAGTAATGGGAATTTGGCATGCCTGTTGGAAAATGATATTAGTTTGCATTCAACAGCATGTATATATGGCTTCCACGGATTATGATCCAAACTTTTCATTGTGATTGGGGTCCTTTGGAATACGTGAGGGATCCAATCACTGCATCTAAAGTCTTCCACAAGAGACGACGTGCCATCCAGGATTGCCGCTGCTTATTTTGTTGTCTGGTTAATATATCTTATATATTATGCTCTCCAAAAGATTGAGGCAGCATGGATGCTGACTGTGGTTATTAAGAGCAGAGAGAAGTATATTCTTCCCACAACCAGAATAACTTAGTTATTTCTAGATCACACTTATCTTTCATCAACAGGATGAATGAATCTGTTCTGGCATTAACATTTATAGCAAGGGAACATTTTTTTGACATGGCATTGGACAGTACTATGTTTATTGTCTAAATCATTACCTGTCAGCTTTAGTTTTAAATCTGTATAAGAGAATTAATAATCAGTCATGGACTAAATGTGATGAAGGTATTTCTAACACAGATGCTTATCTGGCTTTCAACAAGTCACTTTCCCTTCATCTTTAAGGTGAAAGAGGTATAGGGAAGGGCTGGGTGGGAGAAGACTCATGAGAGGCAGGCCATAACAGGTAAAAAGTGATCCTGTCTCCCATCATCTGCAAAAAACACAGGCCCTAATAAGCAGAAATAGGATGTCAGGATTTGCTTTCTATTTGCTCCATTTATCATACAGGAAAAACAATGGAATTCTCATCTTCTCACAGTGGGAGGCTTTGCTCAGCCCAGCCATCTGTGATGCTCTGTTAGCTGGGATATGAAAATGAGGCTCTCTGTTGCGATGTATGTGGGCACTGTTTAAATTAGCATAGCTCTGGTGTGTGTGTTTACTACAGCTTTTTGCTCTGGGTGGTACATTGCTCACTATCCCTTTTGCAACCATTGCTCACTATCCCTTTTGTAACCCCGACAATGCAATTGTAATGCTATAGAGGGCTTTTACCCCGGAAATCCAATCAAATCAAATTGAAGTGTGCATGGTTACAGGTGTGTCACATTCATTCCACCTTGCCCAAAACAAAAACCAATCCATGCCTTTACTAGCTTTTTATTTCACCTGGGACTCAGTGCAATTGAGAGTTGCCTTTGTCTTCTACGTTCTGTTAAATGTCTTTACTAATTTACAAGTAATCAGGTCAGATAAAACTTCAGTTTGCCTCCTGGAATTTTGATGATGGCAGAGAGAGCCAAAAGTAAATAAAGAAGCAATAAAGGCCTCAGTTTTAAAAGGACAAAAATGTGAGCTCAATGAAATGGAAAGACATAATCCTCTGGCATCAGGGTTCCAATTAGACTTTCCAGAGCCTTGTAAAAATCAAACCCATTCATTCTTGCATCTCTGAAACTGCTCCCAAGTCAGATGCTGTCAGGAAAATACACAAGGGAAAAGTCTGTAAGTTACTATTTGTCTTGAAGATATTTTATACCAGTAAAGGAATAAAGCAAAAGACCTAGTCAGGAAATAGTCCCCTCTGCAAATCTCCTGCCTGCTGAAATGAAACTATTCCCTGGCCAACAAAAACTCCCAGAGGTACTTCACTGCTAGAGAATCCATGGGACTTCATATTGATTCCTGTTAGAGATGGTTTTCTTTTAGCATATATTAAAAAATATTTTCCTTTAAAACTGGTTATCATGAGCAGTGAGTCCATGACAATGGAACAAATACCCTACAACTGTGGTTCTACTCTTTTTATAACCTACTGAGAAGGCTTCCACAGGCCACTCTTAAATCAGTCCTACCATATATACTGATGTGAATGCAGTGTAGCATCAAAACCAGTCCCAAGGTACTCTGGGCAATGCATCAGAAGTCAAAGGAAAGAAGGAACTAGCACTCTATTTTCTAATTTGGTCTAGTGTGAAGTAGAAAATGGTTCCAAAATTTTCCTCATCTGAATTTCCTCCCAGATTTTTGAGAACATTCCTAAGCAGATCTACTCAGAATCCTACATAGGTCTATTCTGTTACTTACTGTCACTTACTGTTTATTTATTTAATCATATTTCTATCCCATCCACCCCTGCAAGTGGGCTTAGGGCGGGTCACAACAGAGTAAAACAGTTAAAACACCACAGCATAGAATCATAGAATGTTAGAGTTGGAAGGGACCTTGCAGGTCATCTAGTCCAACCCCCTGCACTCTGCAGGAGCATAACCAAAATATAGCCCTACAGCATACCCAAAATATGGTCGTCCAGCCTCCACTTGAAAATGTCCAGTGAAGAAGCATCCACCCCCTACCGTGGCAGTCTGTTCCACTGCTCAACCACTCTTACAGTTAGGAAGTTTCTCCTGATATTTAGCCGGTAACGACTCCCTAGTCTTGCAATCCAGAGCAAGAGAGAATAGATCTGCTCCATCTTCTACGTGACAGCCCTTCAAATGTTTGAAGACTGCAATCATGTCCCCTCTAAGCCTTCTCTTTCCGAGGCTAAACATACCCAACTCTTTCAGCCTTTCCTTATAAGACTTGGATTCCAACCCTCTCACCATCCTGGTTGCCCTCTTCTGGACACGCTCGACCTTGTCAGCATCCTTCCTAAAATGTGGTGCCCAAAACTGGACACGGTTTTCCAGGTGAGGCCTGACCATAACAGAGTGGAACTACCACCTCCCATGATCTGGACACAATGCTTCTGTTAATGCATCCTAAGATTGCATTAGCCTTCTTCGCAGTCAAATTGCATTGCAGGCTCATGTTTAGCTTGTGATCAACCAGAACACCTAGATCCCTTTCACATGTGCTGCTGTCAAGCCAAGTCCCTCCCATTCTATATCTGTATACTTATATTAAAACCAATAACCCCAATAGAACAGTCCACAAGATGGCAATTACAATTCAACAGGAACTCCTATATGAATCCAGCATGTATGCCCAGGATGAGACAAATATTGGGCAAGCATACATAACCACCATCAATAACACAGTTGGATTAATGGAAGCCCCAGAAATTAAGTGAGGCAAGATGGAGGAGGGTGGAGCAGGAGAGGCCGATGTAATATAGACACCGTTCACCTCAATCAAAGGTCTGGTTGAACAGTTCTGTTTTACAGGCCCCATGGAACTGTAATAAGTTTTGTAGGGCCCTGATCTCATTTGGGAGCATATTCCACCAGGCCACGGCCAGAGCCAAAAAAGCTCTGACCCTGGTCGATGCTAGACAGATGTCTTTTGGGCTGGGGATTGCCAGGAGATGTTGCGCAGAGGAGCGTAGCGCTCTTTGGGGAACATATCAGGAGAGGTGGTCCTGCAGATATCTTGGTCCCAGATTACATAGGGCTTTAAAGGTTAATACCATAACCTTGAACCTGATCTGGTACTCAACTGGTAATTAATGAAGCTGATGGAGCACTGGTTTTATATGAGCTGTCAATGGTGTCTCTTTCAGGAGACATGCCACTGCATTTTGAACCAGCTGAAGTTTCCAGATCAGATTCAAGGACAGCCCTGCATAGAGTTAGTTACAAAAGTCTAACCTAGAGGTGATCATTTCATGGATCACTGTGGTAAGTTGTCGGAGGAGAGGTAGGGAACTAGTTGCCTGACCAGCCAAAGATGGTAAAAGGCTGATATTGCAACATTTGTGACTTGGGCCTCCATTGAAAGTGAGGCATCCAAAATCATGCCCAGACTCCTCACCATTGGTGCTGGTATCAAGGACACTCCACCAAGGGTTGGTAGCTGGATTCCTGCTCTCACCCCCTGTATAGCATCCTGCCCCCCAAGCCTGTCCAGGAATGGGAGGGAATCCTATACTTTTCCCAATACATTAACAACTACCCAGAGAGGTAGGCTACCCTCTCTGGATTTCAGAACAATATGCCACCAGAATCTCTCAGTATTCTATAATCCCCTCCAGATCAGAGCAGAGATTCAGATCTCTCAGCTGGCATCTAGGGCTTAACACATTAGCACCTCATTCCCAGAGATGTACACTTAATGCTCAATGGTAGCGTGTGGCCACTCCAGGTAGGCACAGGAAATAGACTTGGAATCCCAGTTACAACATCAGAGACCATTTAGAAACAAGAATAAGTTTTTATTCAGGACAGAACTTAGCAACAGACCATAGAGTTTATAAAATAACAAGCCTAAGGCAGTTTGCCTTAACTACATGTTAGAGATATGCATAATTACCAGTACAGTGTCCATGTTCCAAAAGTGTCCAGGATACAGTCCAGTTAGGTGCCAAGGGATTTTAGGAACAATCCCATCTTTGCCCTCCATGTGCTCTAAGGCACGAAGCAGTCCTTTGTCTCTTCCAGAGAGCACATGTCCAGGTGCAAGAAACAGGCAGCAACAGAAGGAAGAGCAGAACAAGAGCAAGGGACAGAGAGCGTCTCTCTCATTGGGTCTGAACAGATATAGCCCAATTTCAGTCTCAATCAGCCTCTGGCCAGCAGCCAATTGTGAGTGAGTATGGGACGTGGCCAATTGCTAGTTGCCATGGTTGCAACACAGGAATGTCTAGGAGTTTGGAGGCCACACCTGCAGACATGTGACCCCCAAA
This sequence comes from Gekko japonicus, assembly GCF_001447785.1. Classification (NCBI taxonomy): domain Eukaryota; kingdom Metazoa; phylum Chordata; class Lepidosauria; order Squamata; family Gekkonidae; genus Gekko; species Gekko japonicus. The sequence continues at coordinate 120,355 of NW_015177019.1, read as the reverse complement.
TTCCAACTACTCCATTGTGTACGTGACGTCTCGCATGGCCAGTGGCCACCAGGTCTGGCTTTTGGCATGAACGTGTGAAAGAATGTGGGTTTATGGCATGCTATTGAGGCCATCTGGCCTCAGCATTTGGCTTGTAAGAGGAAACAAGGTACAGCGTTATCAGCAAGACATCCCAGGGGAAGGCAGGGGCTTTTAGAAATCAATATTTCTATACACCCCCCCCACACACACACAGCTCAGGCACAGGACCTCTGTCTTAGATGGATTTAATTTCAGTTGACTCTACCACAGCCAACCAGCCATAGCCTCCAATGCCCTGGCTAAAATATCTGGGTCGGAGTCTAGATGGCCATCCATCAACAAATACAGCTGGATGTCATCAGTGTACTGGTGTCAACCCAGCCCAAACCTCTGGACCAGCTGAGCCAGTGGGTGCATATAGATGTTGAATAACATCGGGGAGAGGACTGCCTTCTGAGGGATGCTGCATACCAATGGACACCACAGAGAAACACTCTCTCCAAGTGCTACCCTTTGTCCCTAACTATGAAGCCTCCATTATTTCTTTGTTGTTGTTGCTGAGCCTTGCACAGAAGAGTACATGCATGCCTAGTTTGCCCCAGTACCCCAGCTTTCGGCTCCTTTAGTATACTTGTAAGGTGATGTAGTTAGAGTGCTGAACTAAGACTAGGGAGACCTCGGTTCAAACTTCTGCTCAGCCATATAGCTTCCTTGATGATTGCTGGAGCTTAGGTCCAGTCACTGTCTCTCTCAGCCTAATGTACCTCACAGGAATGTTGTGAAGAAAAAGAAGAGGAGAGAGATTCTTCTGAGCTCTCTGGAGGAAAAAAGTGTAATAAACCAAGCATCTTGTTATGTCATTCTGAATATTACAGGAGTCAATGTGGTATGATGGGAGGTCCAGAAGTACTCTGTCTGCTGGCTTGTGGTGCCTATTGGCAGTCTTGAGCATATGAAGGAAAAGGCCATGCCCCTTGCAGAAACACAGCATGCAACAAAGAGCTCAGGGTGGTTTTTACAGTTATTTGTGATCTTTGACATGCTTGACACTGCTGCAGTCCTCACAAATTAGCTCTTTGTCTTCTAGAAGGTCTGATAGTGAGTCACCATCCATGCTACAGAAATGACAGCCATGAAGTAAATTTGTCATATGTGATGGATCTCTCAAATGAACTGCAGATATTTATGACAGGCAGATAATCAGGAATTTAAGTAGATGTTTTTTCAACAATTTCTAAAAGAATTCTAAAGCAAGAGAGATAATGTGTGTGACTTCTTACATGGGAAGGAAATATTTAGTTTTCAATGTATTCTGGAAGAAAATTAATATCTGGGTCCATTTTTTAAAATTCTAATCTGCTTTGGTTTCCAAAATGTGCAGCTATCCTACAAAGATTAGTAGTCAAAGTCAATGCAATCCATTTTTCTCTGTTAAAAATCACAAGTGTTTATTTTTAGACCGATAGAAAATAGCATGAGAAATCTCTTGAGTGCTGCTTCAATTTAATATAAAGACCTTTTAAAAATAAAATAAAATGACAGGGTCTTTCCCCCCCCTGAATTTGGCTTGATAGCAGGGAAGGAATAACAGACAAGTTGTCCTTCACCTTGAGAAGCTATCTTTTTTTAGCCCTACATTGCCAGTGCCAGTTTCCAGTGAAAGCTTTTAACACTGTAACCTAAATGATGCAAAGAAGATCAGGATTTTCATCATGCACAGGATTGTTTTCTTTCATCTAGAGCTTTTAACGTGTGTGCAAATATTCCTATTCACTTATGTGGAGGGAACACTACAGTGCCTGCATTTATTTTTGTACATGTATACTTGCTTCTTCATTGAGCAGCTGTGGTTGGGGAGCTCCAGATGGACACTGGGACCTTTTGATTAGAACAGATTGTTATTTATGTCTTAGAGGCTGCAGTCCTACGACCACTTTCCTGGGACTCAGCCCCATTGAATAAAATAGGATCTACTTCAGATGAAACCTGTTTGGGCTTGCTCCCTATTGAATTAACTGTGGGCAGTGCTTAATAGTTATTAATACAATACTGTCTGTATTTATTTTAAAGCAATTTTTATCCATTGTTACCAGCTTTTGCTAATAGCTGGGGGGGTTAATTTTGGCCGAGTTCAGACTGGCATTCTGCCCCAATATAGGCACGAGCCAGAAACATTTCACAACCGGATTAAAGGGGCCGTTCACACAGGCACATCTGTCAGGTGTTCCCCAGCTGTACTCAACCCGTCTTGTAACGCTTCCCTCCCGAGTTTAAAAGATACCAGATGAAAGTGGTATCAACTCCCAGGAAGCACGATTATCCCGTGTCCATCCCGCTTCCTGGAAGTGTGAATGTGAATAACCGGGATCCAGTAGGGATCAAGTAGCGATGAGCACATAAGCACACATAGCCGGATTACTAGAAAAAGCCGCTTACAGCAGCACCTCTGGGCCAACAGTGTTAATGCTCCCTTGCGCCTCCTCCCTAGTATGCTCCTGCATCAGTCGGTGCAGTGTGCCACAACTCTCTCCCACTTCAAACTGCCAGTCTGAACTCAGCCTTTGATTTTACTTCTTACTGACACAGATCTCAAGACCTATGACTTAAGATCATTGTGAATGTCTCTTCCCTAGTATGCTCCTGCATCAGTCGGTGCAGTGTGCCACAACTCTCTCCCACTTCAAACTGCCAGTCTGAACTCAGCCTTTGATTTTACTTCTTACTGACACAGATCTCAA
>NW_015177019.1:117448-117571 GCF_001447785.1 Gekko japonicus | reverse complement strand
CAGTATGTGTAAGACACACTGGTGTTAACTTCCACCAAAATAATTATGCTAAACAGTGCTTGCCTTTGAAATATCACAGTAAAATTGATATTAATTTGATATTTACATAATCTAGGAAATAGA
>NW_015177019.1:117200-117402 GCF_001447785.1 Gekko japonicus | reverse complement strand
CTACCTTCTACTATAAGCAAAGCTAGCAACCGTTTTTCAAATAGGAATTTTCTGCATAACTACAATTAGAAGTAGCAGTGAGACTACAGATATGAAAGATATGTCCAATTTAGTCCTCCTCTAAGAGGGAGCAGCATCTAAAGCCTCTTTTCAGTTTCCTAAAATGATTGTGCATTTTCTACCAGCTTTAACCAAGGTTCTG
>NW_015177019.1:115590-115767 GCF_001447785.1 Gekko japonicus | reverse complement strand
TGAAGTCTTACATGGCCAGCGCCACCAGGTCTGGCTTTCGGAATGAACATGTGAAAGAATGTGGGTTTATGGCATGCTATTGAGGCCATCTGGCCTCAGCATTTGGCTTGTAAGAGGAAACAAGGTACAGCGTTATCAGCAAGACATCCCAGGGGAAGGCAGGGGCTTTTAGAAATC
>NW_015177019.1:94715-115569 GCF_001447785.1 Gekko japonicus | reverse complement strand
AGGACCTCTGTCTTAGATGGATTTAATTTCAGTTGACTCTACCACAGCCAACCAGCCATAGCCTCCAATGCCCTGGCTAAAATATCTGGGTCGGAGTCTAGATGGCCATCCATCAACAAATACAGCTGGATGTCATCAGTGTACTGGTGTCAACCCAGCCCAAACCTCTGGACCAGCTGCACAGAAGAGTACATGCATGCCTAGTTTGCCCCAGGCCCCCAGCTTTCGGCTCCTTTAGTATACTTGTAAGGTGATGTAGTTAGAGTGCTGAACTAAGACTAGGGAGACCTTGGTTCATTTGTTGTTGTTGCTGAGCCTTGCACAGAAGAGTACATGCATGCCTAGTTTGCCCCAGTACCCCAGCTTTCGGCTCCTTTAGTATACTTGTAAGGTGATGTAGTTAGAGTGCTGAACTAAGACTAGGGAGACCTTGGTTCAAACTTCTGCTCAGCCATATAGCTTCCTTGATGATTGCTGGAGCTTAGGTCCAGTCACTGTCTCTCTCAGCCTAATGTACCTCACAGGAATGTTGTGAAGAAAAAGAAGAGGTGAGAGATTCTTCTGAGCTCTCTGGAGAAAAAAAGTGTAATAAACCAAGCATCTTGTTATGTCATTCTGAATATTACAGGAGTCAATGTGGTATGATGGGAGGTCCAGAAGTACTCTGTCTGCTGGCTTGTGGTGCCTATTGGCAGTCTTGAGCATATGAAGGAAAAGGCCATGCCCCTTGCAGAAACACAGCATGCAACAAAGAGCTCAGGGTAGTTTTTGTGATCTTTGACATGCTTGACACTGCTGCAGTCCTCACAAATTAGCTCTTTGTCTTCTAGAAGGTCTGATAGTGAGTCACCATCCATGCTACAGAAATGACAGCCATGAAGTAAATTTGTCATATGTGATGGATCTCTCAAATGAACTGCAGATATTTATGACAGGCAGATAATCAGGAATTTAAGTAGATGTTTTTTCAACAATTTCTAAAAGAATTCTAAAGCAAGAGAGATAATGTGTGTGACTTCTTACATGGGAAGGAAATATTTAGTTTTCAATGTATTCTGGAAGAAAATTAATATCTGGGTCCATTTTTTAAAATTCTAATCTGCTTTGGTTTCCAAAATGTGCAGCTATCCTACAAAGATTAGTAGTCAAAGTCAATGCAATCCATTTTTCTCTGTTAAAAATCACAAGTGTTTATTTTTAGACCGATAGAAAATAGCATGAGAAATCTCTTGAGTGCTGCTTCAATTTAATATAAAGACCTTTTAAAAATAAAATAAAATGACAGGGTCTTCCCCCCCCCCTGAATTTGGCTTGATACCAGGGAAGGAATAACAGACAAGTTGTCCTTCACCTTGATAAGCTATCTTTTTTTAGCCCTACATTGCCAGTGCCAGTTTCCAGTGAAAGCTTTTAACACTGTAACCTAAATGATGCAAAGAAGATCAGGATTTTCATCATGCACAGGATTGTTTTCTTTCATCTAGAGCTTTTAACGTGTGTGCAAATATTCCTATTCACTTATGTGGAGGGAACACTACAGTGCCTGCATTTATTTTTGTACATGTATACTTGCTTCTTCATTGAGCAGCTGTGGTTGGGGAGCTCCAGATGGACACTGGGACCTTTTGATTAGAACAGATTGTTATTTATGTCTTAGAGGCTGCAGTCCTACGACCACTTTCCTGGGACTCAGCCCCATTGAATAAAATAGGATCTACTTCAGATGAAACCTGTTTGGGCTTGCTCCCTATTGAATTAACTGTGGGCAGTGCTTAATAGTTATTAATACAATACTGTCTGTATTTATTTTAAAGCAATTTTTATCCATTGTTACCAGCTTTTGCTAATAACTGGGGGTTAATTTTGGCCGAGTTCAGACTGGCATTCTGCCCCAATATAGGCACGAGCCAGAAACATTTCACAACCGGATTAAAGGGGCCGTTCACACACGCACATCTGTCAGGTGTTCCCCAGCTGTACTCAACCCGTCTTGTAACGCTTCCCTCCCGAGTTTAAAAGATACCAGATGAAAGTGGTATCAACCCCCGGAAAGCACGATTATCCCGTGTCCATCTCGCTTCCTGCAAGTGTGAATGTGAATAACCGAGATCCAGTAGGGATCAAGTAGCGATGAGCACATAAGCACACATAGCCGGATTACTAGAAAAAGCCGCTTACAGCAGCACCTCTGGGCCAACAGTGTTAATGCTCCCTTGCGCCTCCTCCCTAGTATGCTCCTGCATCAGTCGGTGCAGTGTGCCACAACTCTCTCCCACTTCAAACTGCCAGTCTGAACTCAGCCTTTGATTTTACTTCTTACTGACACAGATCTCAAGACCTATGACTTAAGATCATTGTGAATGTCTCTTTAGAATGGGGGTGGGAGGATAAGATTTGGGCTTTGGTAGTTTTTCTGGTTTTAAGTGAAAATGTTTTTTAACTATTATTATAAGCTGCTTTGAACCACGAGGAAAGGTGGGATATAAATATTTTAATGAAATCAACCAACCAAGCAGTCAGTATGTGTAAGACACACTGGTGTTAACTTCCACCAAAATAATTATGCTAAACAGTGCTTGCCTTTGAAATATCACAGTAAAATTGATATTAATTTGATATTTACATAATCTAGGAAATAGATTTGAGATCTGCCTCAGTAAAGGGTGGGGGGGAAATCAGGATCTACCTTCTACTATAAGCAAAGCTAGCAACCGTTTTTCAAATAGGAATTGTCTGCATCACTACAATTAGAAGTAGCAGTGAGACTACAGATATGAAAGATATGTCCAATTTAGTCCTCCTCTAAGAGGGAGCAGCATCTAAAGCCTCTTTCCAGTTTCCTAAAATGATTGTGCATTTTCTACCAGCTTTAACCAAGGTTCTGTTTAAAGTGTGTTCAAATATAAGTTTTAGCAACCACATTAACTTCTACTGCCCATATCTGTGGCTTTCCACAATCACAGCTGCTAGCTCAGATACAAGGCTGACATCTCTTGGCTGGGAAATTCCTGAATATTCTGAGGGTGGAGCCTGATATCTAACACTTCCATTCCTGCCGAGACCCCCATAGTGCAAGATGATCCCTACAAAGAGTCTTGCATGATGTACCTGTAGATCTCATTTCATACCATCCATGTAATTATCAAGTTGTTTCTAAAGTCATATGTTTCAAGTGAATTGCTGAAAGAAGTGAAACCCTTTTCTTTTCTTTCATGGCAGAAAAGCGTAGGGCTGTTCACATGAATTCTTAGGGCCAATCTTGCAAACATTATCTACTTGGATAGTGTTTACTGACGTGATTACATTAATGACAATATATTGCTCATAGTGTATGGTTTGTCCCCACAGATATGTGTACATGTAAAGTAATTTCAAAAGGAGAAATACTCAGGTTGTTCCTTAACTTCCCCTTTCCCCTGTGTTCTCAAGTTAAAAAAAAGTTCAGTAGAATATATCCAAGAGCCCCTTTGAGTCATTGCCCCCAAACATTAATCTTTCTGTACCACAGGCAGTTAAAAATAAACCTAGAATCACACAGAGGAATTTGTTATTATCTAGAAATTAAAGTTTAAAAGATGCACACTTCACTTTATAGAAATTATTTTAAAGCACTATGATGGGATTCTGTGTTGACTTTTTCTGGGAGTGACAATTCCACCTGCGAGTTAAAGCCTAGTACGTACATATAAATACAAAACAAACAGATAATTTGAAGGAGAAAACTCTGTTTGATTATATGACAGAAACCAGTATGCACTTAGGAACTTTGGAATTTTTCTCATTAGTTGTTCTTTTGTTTTTGAACGGCTCTGTAAATATTATAATTACAGGTAGACACTCTACAACCTGCAAATGTTTAGGAAAATTAATCTTGATGGCCTGGCATACTTTGCAGTAGGTGGAGAGGTACTGTGGTCCTGCTGATCATTGGCTTATTGAATATGGCATCTTGTAGATTCTTTCCCCCCTCATCATATGCAAACAGATGGAAAACTTGTGAAGAAACAGAACAGAGCTGAAAAGTCAACAGTAAATGATGAAGCTGTGTGAAAGGCTGGAGAATGTAACCTGAATGGAAACACTAAGTACTAACACTAAGCCTTGTTGTTAGCTGCCCTGAGCCCGCTTGGCGGGGAGGGCGGCCTATAAATTGAATGATAGATATATAAATAAACAGTTTAAAAGGATACAGTAAAAAAGGTAGGGATGCTACTGAATTTCTTGCACTTTCACTCTTGCAATGTCACACATTGAGACTCCAACATCAACATCTCTCACTCCTTTTTTTGTTTAGAAGGTTCAAGAGGTTGCTGAGCACCTTATTCCTCCCTTCTTCTTAGGTGTTAAAAATATTCTTGCAAGTGGGAAGTGGCTTCATGTTTGACATAAGTGCCAGTTAGTTGGCTTTGTGCAAACTTATTTTAGCTAAAAAGCAGAGTAGGTATTATTTGAGCTCAGTCTGCAATATATTTGTGTCAAAATGGTGCCAGAACACTGAATGCACTTCCACAGTGGACTCACCATTTAAATTACTGTATATATGTCTTTTTTGGATCCTTTAGCCAATGATGACTCATGTCTGCATAACCTGCAGGTGAGTGAAGCAACTGGCATTGTGAATGTGCTCCACCAGCTGAAACAATGACAAGAATACCAGTATGATCTTCCAGTTTGGCAATCTTAGGTTATAAATTTCCTCAGATTCAGCTGAATGGCTATCTCAAAAGTTTATCATTTAGATGGAACATCATCTAATAATGAGTATCAAAAATACTTTAAAAATTGTCAGAACTCCTGTACTCCATCAGAGCTGACTCCAGATTTTGGAGCACCCTGGGCAAGATGACTTCCAATGCAACTCCCATTGAGTCTGCTATCTCCTTTCACTTGCACATGCACACACATTCTCCTTTAGAAAGTAATAGAGTCAAGGGCATAGAGAAAGAAAGGCTGTCCTGTGAGGAGAATGGAGCACTCTGCTGATGAACTGAAAGAGAATTGCAGCCTCTGGAGATTTACAGCATCACCAAGAACTCAAACAGCACCATGGAGAGCCAGCCAGTCTGCAGAAAACAGTGTATTTTAACTATACTCCACATATGTTTTGTTTTGCGTGTAAGTCCACTACATATTTATCTGTTGTTGGGTACAGGTCTTCCCAGAAATCACTATCAACACTACTCCTCACACAGGTGATAATTTACCTTTACCACTCAAGTACCTCAAGTAAGAATGCTTGAACACCCTGTGCTCACAGCCTGCATGCCAGTTATGACTAGAGAGCTGATATATTGACAGATAGTTTGGATATCCATGTGTGGCTTGACTCTGTTCATCAGGCCACTCCTTGTGTGTAGCATAGTACTGCTCAGTGCAGTCACAAAGCGAAGCTCAACAAATAGTTACAGACCCCGCTATAGGCCTCTCATCCTTCCCCCCCACACACTGCCACTGCCCATAAGACCCCCCATGCCTGCCTCCACTACTGCCTATTCAAGAGCTGCTCAAGTCTGACCACAACAAGGCAGAAGATGTGAAGCAAGGATTCTGTGGTTGCATCAGCTGAGCACAGTGTGGTCACATGCTGAACCTGCCTACACTCCACACTGGTAACTAGCATAGACTAGTGAACTATTTTATCCACCAGTGCTGATGCTATGCAAAACATCCATTCTGTTACCAAGTCATAAACCCTTCCCAAACTGCTGCTGACTTTTAACTTCGTAGAAAAATACCTCAAGAAACTAAATTCCAGTGTCTTAAACCACCTGGAACACTTATAATTTTTGCAAGGGGAAAATGCAAATAATTTGTGAACTATAAAATCCCTTGATATTCAACAAAGCCAAACAATAACAGTCTTTAAATATTTGCACCCAGTTCTTGGAGCCTTATCAGGAATTTTTTAAAAATGTAAAAGATGAAATCTTCAGTATAATGGTACCTTCTTAATTAAGTTTAATTGAATGAAATAGGAAGCGTGCTCCAGCTACATAAATAACGCTGGAGACAAATTAACTCAAATCAGGGCCCAAGACACAATTAGGTTTAATTATGTTACAGTGCATGTGACACAGATGGTTGGTACTGAAGCAATGCTCTGTCATTCTTTATCAGGTCCACTGAAAAATGGATGAAAAGAAACAAAAAAAGACAAAGGAGGGAAAGAGTTTGATATTTATGCAGTGGTTATTCAGATATATTTTCAGGACATGATCTCAATAGATTTTAAGAAGCATAGAGTACAGCCTTAATTTAGAAAATGAGTCAGCTCAACTTAATTATATTGCATGATCCTTGGCATGTTCACCAACTGTAGTGGGATTGAATTGAATCAGACCTTTTGTGTCACATAGTGCAGAACAGACTACTTGGAGGGCCAGTCATGGTGGGAGTAATATTGATGGCTTAACTTTTCCCCCTGTGTTATTTCCTTAGTCAAAAATGCCCCTTACATTTTTAAGCACCACTAATGTGGGGGGGGGGGGACAGGCAAATATATTTGAAGGAAAAAAGACGGCCATATATCCGGTACTTGTTTTGTGAATGTCGTCCTCACTGCTGAGGCTTAAGTTAGCCTGGGGGCATTTATGATCAGAGAGGGAAAACAGCTAACTCCTTTTTCTTAACTTCTTCCAAGACCAGCTCAAGAAAGATCCTTCTTCGTAGTGGCTCCAAAATTATGGAATTTCCTCCTCAGGGAGATTTGTCTGCCCCCCCTAAATCATTGTCTTCCACCAGCAAATGAAGACTTTTCTGTTTTGTCTGGCATTCCTTTCCTGACTCTCTTTCTTGTTTGCTTTTAATCACTGCTGGATGAATGGATGGGTGGGTGGGTGAGTGGGTAGGTAGGTAGGTAGATAGATACACTGTATGTAAAGTTAAATTTTAATGTCATTTTAATTGTTGATTGCCACCTTGTAGGCACTAATTGCATGGAAGGGCAGGGTACAGGTAAATAAATACATAAATAAACATTGACCTAACTCTTTGTAGCTGCTTTTTTCCCAGGCCAAATGACACAATATGATTTCCAGTATCATATGTAGTACAGATAGGGTTGTCAACTCCAGCCTGGGAAATTCCTGGAAAATTGGGGTTGGTACATGGGGAGGATGGTGTTTGGGGAAGGAGCTCAGTGGGGATGTGATGCCGTACAGTCCACACTCCAATCTCCCGACCGCTGTTGAAGCTTAGCCAGCCCTCGTGTATCTGGAGTGAGGGGAAGGGATTTCCTCTCTGTCTTCTCACTTCCTCCTCAGGATGAGGGACAGGTGAGCGAGTGAGATTGCCAACACACCCAGAGGACAGCAAACTGCTCATGGTGACATGGGAGTAAACCACCACTACTGCACTGTGGCCACCTTGCTTTATTCCTTGGGTGGCTGCTGCAGTGGTGGTGGTGGTTGTATTCTCTCTTCTCTGTTACCAGCTGCTGCTGGGAGAGGAATTAGAAAGCTGTGGAAAAATAGTTGCTCAGGAGGATTGCCCTTTACTTCCATCCCTATCATGAGGCCCAGAGTCCATGGAGACTTGGAACTTATTTGTCCCCCAATTTCTATGCTGGTAGCTGTTTCAAGGTGGAAACTATCTGCCAACCAGAAGCTCAGTAAGCAATGACCTTACTCACTTACCTAAAACATGAGGTGAGTTTCACATTAGGGAATAGTGCCCAGGAGGACCACAGATGGCATGTCAAAGAGCCATATGTGGCTACTGAGCAAGTACCACTGCCAGGGCTCTTTTTGTAGAAAGATCCCAGCAGGAACTCATTAGCATATTAGGCCACACCCAACAGCAAAACTCATTAGCATATTAGGCCACATCCATGTTACCAGACGTGTGGTCAGCCACACCCACCTTTCCCTTCTTATTCTGTTTACCTTGTTTGTTGTCAAAACCCAGGGCTTTTTTTTGTTGCAGGAACTCCTTTGCATGTTAGGCCACACACCCCTAATGTAGCCAATCCTAATGAGTTTCTGCTATTGGGTGTGGCCTATTATGCTAATGAGTTCCTGCTGGGCGTGGCCAACTCGGGAGCCAGCCGGAACTCCATTCCTGTGCGTTCCTGCCCAAAAATAGCCCTGACCACTGCCTTATAGTATTTTGGTGGGAGGGAGGAAAAAGGTGCTTCAACTGAGTTCAGTCCTCACATCTTCCCAGCAGATCAGAATGATGATCATGTTGCTGTGAGGTTAGGGTTCCCAACTTGCCAGAATTCTTCAGGCCTGGTCAGAATTTTATAGGCTCAACTAGTTTTATACTCAGGGTGGGTTGTCAGAATGACAGGATACAAAACTAGCACCTTTCCAACCCTACAGAACAGTGGGCATTCACAGGGCAAATGTGTGCACTGAGGCTTTACCTAGGTGACAATGATTACTTTATAGTGTCATGTGCATGCTTCCAGTTGTGACCCCCAATGTATGTGTAGAGAAGGTCTAATGAAAAAAATCTATTGATTATTGCTTGTATTTCAGAGGTCTTTTGCAAACCTATACCACCGTCACTATACCACCATCGTGACTCGACCCTACCATCTACCTTAGCTGGGAGGGGGGTAGATGCCACCCTGAAGAGGAACATCACTCCTGGCGCTCACACCACTACAACACCGGCCGCCAAGGAGGGACACTGTGCATCTTGGGAAATTTAGTGAACTGTAGAGCACCATTTTAGCTGTATGTATTTAATGTTTTAATGTATTTTATATTTTATTCCAGCATTGCCGCTTGTTCGCCGCCCTGGGCCGCTTGGGTAGGGCGGGATATAAACCCCAAGTAAATAAATAAAAATAAAATAAATAAAAAGACATTTGGATTTCCTGGAACAGTTGGCAAACCAGTTAATACCAAGCAGAATTGTAAAAACAGCTGTCTTATATCCTATTTAATTGTCAAAGAAGATGTCCCAGCATCAAAAGACATCAGTACACTATTAATGAGGATGAAACGATCCATCACGGTATATGCCTTTTCAGGAGCCTCATTATTTTAAGGCAAATAGACTGTTTGCTTGCATAGAAAGAAATAGCCAAAGATGCTTCCAGGTGTGTCGTTATCTCAAAGTCCAGCCAGAAACAGAAGATATTAATCACAAGTCTTTGACAATTAAAAAGACCAATTAAAAGTGCAGAACTTATATTTTATACAAGGAGGACTCCTAATGGCTAAAGCAAAATGGCATATTTTTGCAAAACCAGAAAATTTCATTTAGATTTAATATCTTTCAAAAAGTCAATAAAAATCCCCTGATAGATTAAAATAAAGTATAACAGGTGATTTCAAGATATTTATAGAACCTGTATGTCATAGGTTATTTTGGAATATTAGAAAATGCATGTAAAAGGTTTAATTCTTTGGAATATCATTCTAATCTTATATTTTTCATATTTTATACATGATATTTATTTTATTTATTTATTATTCACATTTTTATCCCGCCCTCCCCGGGATAGCACTCCTCTTTATGGAGCTGCAGTGGCTCAAGTGGCTAAGACACTGAACTGCAGGCTGTGAACTGCAGGAAGGTCAGTAGTTCAGCAGTTCGAGACCTGAGTGTGCCGCATGACAGAGTGAGCTCCTGTCTCTAGTTCCAGCTCCTGCCAACCTAGCAGTTCGAAAGCAAGAAATTGCAAGTAGATAAATAGGTACCACTTCAGTGGGAAGGTAACAGCATTCCATGTGCCTTGGTGTTTAATCATGCTGGCCACATGACCACGGAAATGTCTTCGGACAGCGCTGGCTCTTAGGTTTTGAAACAGAGATGAGCACCGCAACCTTAGAGTCATATTTGACTGGCTTTCGAGCCAGGGAACCTTTACCTTAAAGTAAAGCCATCATTTTTCGATGGTGCAGAACTGCTTCTCCATCTCTTACTACTACTACTACTACTACCACCATTTTATTATTGAACATAAAATGTAGGCACAAAAATATGGTGTTGGCACTTCTTCAGAAATCACTGGATCATCCCTAAGTTCTTTTATGACACAAGATGGAGATCTAGAGAGCATGCAAGGCGTGATCAAAATGAATTATTCCTACCTTTTTACTACTTGACGGGCCTTTCTTCCCTTTGAGGTATTAAACAAAGCTACAGTGATAATTTCTATGGCACTTTTCCAAGTACAAAGTGATTCACAATTCTCAGCACATTTATCCTCCTAAGCCAATTTTATGAGGCAACTTAGATGGAGAGACAGTAACTCACCTAAGGCAGGCTCGTGTGTTTAAGGGCTGGTTAGGGACACGAGACTGGGTCTTCTAGGAGTAAAATGCACTACCCACATCCATTACACTATATATAATACAGAGCACTGTTGGATGGTGTTTAAAAACCACAGGAATTCAGAGACCTTGAGGCATGTGGGCCCTATTACCCATGCCTTTAAGGCACTGCTCTGTGAACTATAAAACCTGGCTGTAAGTGAATGATTTTACAATTGACAGGTGTGAGAGCCACACCCAGATATCACATTTTTCTCAATATTCTGTCTCACTGTCTCTCTCTTGCAATTATGACTGTAAAATAGGACTGAGACTGATGTGTTTGACTTTATTACATCTCATTCATTATTAAGTGTTAACACAATACAAATAAAAATAGATTTCACAGTTGTTTAGGATGCTAACAAATTGCTTTAACAGCCTACTACAATTGTATCATTTTGGCTTAATGTGGCCCAGTAATACCTTGGTTGTCAATAGCAGGCAGCAAATTTTCACTAGTTTGTCTAGCGTGTTCAGTTTATTCTACCTAGCATTTAATTTTGGAGCTTAGAGTGCCTGCTGGAAGATGTAATGGGATGAAAGCAGGGCTCTCTTTTGTGCCAGCTTCTATTTATTGGGATTTGTTCATAGCTTAGCTTGTGTAATCAAGCATAATGGAAATGCCACATTTGGAGACATTTGAACACAGACTTTTAAAAGCATCTCTGTCTGTTTACACCAGAATAACAATGAAGTTCTGCAAGATTCCAAAGGCATATGTCTTTTCATAGAACTGTTAATACTAAGAAGAAGAATGAAGGTGAATGACTGTATTTAGGGGTACTGCCTCAGCAGACGTAGAGCACTGGTCCCCAATTACAGTCCCCCTCCCTGGGGTGACCTGAGTTGTTAAAACAGCCCTGGAGCAAGCTGAGCCAAGTGGCCTACATGTTACAGTCAGGTGCTGCTCCACTCAGACCCCGCTACAGTAACAATTACAATTAGCCACCCTGAGCCAGCCTCGACTGGGAGGGCAGGGTATAAATTTGATAACTAAACAAATAAACATACACAACGGGTGTAGGTCCCACCCCCTCCCTCTTCCACTGGCTGCCAGCCAATAGCAACCCTATTTATTTTACATTTGCATTATACATAATAACAGTAGGTAAAATTATTCGATCTTATTTATATGTATAAATATTGTGAGCTGCAATACCATTTAAAAAGTGCAGCAAGCTAAGAATACAAAGAATAACGTTCAAAAAATAAAACCAGTCTTCCAGCAGTATGCTAAGGGGAGACAAGGGATGTGACTAAAGTTCATGACTAATTCTGGTTCACTTCAAAACTTGAAATGGCCTTTATGGGTTCTTAGTGTTTACAGAAAAAATACAATATTTTTAATGATCAAAATAACATTCTGCTGTTGCATATAAATGGCATAAAATGGTGTATAAAATATACTAGGCTCTGATGCCATAAAATAAACTAATAAAATTAGAAAACTTGCCAAGAAAACGTGAGGGATGAAAATCCTCACAACAAATATATATTAAAAGAAGCAAACAAAACATATCAAAAGAAGCAATTCTAGGGTTGTCAGCCTCCAGGTGGGGCCTGGATATCTCCCAGAATTACAGTGGATCTCTAGAATGCAAAGATCAGCTCTCCTGGAGAAAATGGCTGCTCTGGAGGGTGGACTCCATGGCATTAGATCCCTTCTTTCCCCAAAACAGGCCGCTCTCAAGCTCTACTACCAAGGCTCTTTCCGCACTGGTTATTCCCCACACTCACAGCTGTTCTGCCTCATAGTATATTGTTTGTTCTGCATTGCCCCCCACTTTCAACTCATTGTATATTTTAAATTCTGCATTGCCTCTGAGGTTCAGTCTGCATTTCCACCAGCTTGTTTTTAAATTCTGCATCGTTCAGCTCTCAGTTCAGTTTCCCTCCGCTGTTCTTGAATTCTGTTTTGCCATAGACTCCTCCCCACGGTTCTATGCTGGAGTAATTCTAATGCAGAAGAAATCCTTCAGATTTATTGTCCCTGCCCTTAAGGGGCTGTCTTAGCCCACCTTTCCCCGATGGGTGTACTTGCATCCGGGCTAGAACAGGCTTTGAAGCATGGCTTCTGCAGCAGCCATCTACCAAGGGTATCTTAAAAGTGGCTTTCCGCCACCCTGCACCCTTAAGCAGCACACAAACAACACCACTGCATTACCTCTTCTTTGGTTCATTGGTTTTCAGAGTCTACCTTGAATCTACCATGGTGACTTTCCCCCCACCTATGAACAACGTGTAAATCAAGCCATGGCAGATGATGCAGGGAATTTCAAAATGCATGGGAGTGGATGGAAAGGCTTCCTTTTCGAGTCCAGGAATAGCTCTCCTCTGGGGACATGGTGGGCATTCCCACATTGAGCTGCAGCTGCAACATGCATGGCAGCCCACAGCTCCCCCACGTGTTACCCAAAATCTCTGCATTTAGCCCTTTTTTTCTGATCAGGCTGCTTATTTTTTGTGGCATACTGCCTTGTTTGTTCCCTTTCCCTATGTGGGTGGAATATGTAGGCCACCTCTATTTTTATTTGCCATTTGACATAAATAAAACTAATAACAATCTCTTAAAAAGTAAAATTTTATGGCCTCTATGCATGTTTTCTTCCTGCCTCTTCAGTGGATTATTACAGTTCTTTATTCTTGACTGGGCTGTGTCAGATTCATCAACTTTAAGCTGTTCCACAGAACAGAAACTATTCATAAATACAGCCCGTTAAGGTCCAGTGCACAACCCATTCTTTGACCCCAGCTGCTTTAGGTATATTGCTCCATCACTCCAGCTTTTTTGAAATCTAGAGTTTTCCTCTCATGACATTTATATTTATTAGAATAGCAAAAATGCTTTTCCAGCTAATGACACGTCATTAATTGAGTAGAGTATAAACAATGGATACAGCTGCAAATCCACAATGGATTCTTTTTCTCTTTTGTAGCTCAGGATTTTGTTTACTACATCTTTTGTAAAAGATGGATCTGCTTTGGGTTATCATTGTGTATCTAGAGCAAAGCCAACTGATTTAGTCCTAAATGTATTTGTAAAAACAATCTATGCAACTGTTTTCTACAATCCACAAACTGCTTGCCAAGATAGAGACTACCAAAGGAGAAGACAGTACCCATTACATAGGTCAGAAATTAATCATATCATATAAAATTGGATTGTATTGCAACTATGTTGTCGAAAGCTTTCACGGCCGGAGTTCAGTAGTTGTTGTAGATTATCTGGGCTGTATGGCCATGGTCTTGGCATTGTAGGACCTGACGTTTCGCCAGCAGCTGTGACTGGCATCTTCAGAGGTATAACACAGAAAGATGAAGTACTCTCTGTGTCAAGGTATTGCAACTCTTTCTAGAAATCACCACATACGTTTTCCTCTACATAGGATTTCCCAGTGTGGTATCCATGGCTGCTACAACATCTGTCATTAATTACCACAGAGCTTTCAGAAACTGGCTGGAGCCATCCCTTGTTATTGGCTGCCTTCATGAAATGAAAGGGGTTTCCCTGGCTGCAATAGCACCTGAAGCCACTGGAGGATCAGGAGGACTGGTAAGCAGCACCTGAGCCTTCCTTAGTCAGTGTGTGGTTTCAGTCTCTTTTCAGGCTTTCCTTCTTTTTGTTCCCCAGTCTCTTTCTCCTTCTGCTTCCCTCCATCCTTGAACTTTCTTCATTTCTTTTTCTCACTTTCTCTAATTCTTTTGCAAATAAGGAGGAAAATAGTGCATCTGATTCCACCTCCTGCAGCAGCCATTTGAGGTCTGGCTTCACCTCCTGTGGCCACCATTTTGGGGTGGCACTCACCACAACCCTCAACATTTCAAAGGTGCCAAAAGTTCAAAAATGTTGGTGATCCATGCTCTACATCTCTGGAAGTTCATTCTAGAGGGTCAGGGCTATGCCTGAGGTGAAACTGGGGCTCAGTGGCTCAGTCCATTTGCTTTGCACACACTACACAAAAATCCTATCTCACTAGTAATAGTGGAATAGGATCAGCATCCCCCAATGAATTCATGCTTTCTTTTGTTATCTTCTTGGGTAGTGATGACAATACTACTGCAGTGTATCCTATCTTGGTAGTTTATTTCAGCCCTGCAAAATTCACAAAGGCTGCGGTCACACGGAGCATTAGCCATGCTACAGAGATGGAAGATAGGCAACATCTGGGAAGCGTAGAGCTCCCATGGCGAACCCGAAGCTTCCCGTCGAAGATGCACCATAAAAAACTAGTACCTCCGAGGTACTAGTTTCCAGAAACCGCGGGGCAAGGGCGGGCGTCTGATCACGTTTCCGGTGGTAGCTTGTGGCATCCAGTGGTAGCTTGTGTTGGAAATTAGAAAAAAATACCTTCAAGGGAAGAATTTATACAAAAATTATTAGATATAGCTGAAATGGACAAACTAACAACCCTGTTAAAAGAAAAAGGTGAAGATACTTTTGAAGAATTATGGTCGAGATTCTATGAGTGGTTGGGGTAAAGAAACAATTTTTTATGTAGACTCAAGGTGTTTTATTTGAACTGTAAACTGTTGGGAGATTCTCTGTATTTTCAAGAGATTTGTCAAATATGTCATTTGTTGTGTATGTGTAAAAACCCTTAAATAAACTTTTAAAAATGTACATAAAATTGGCTCTCTGAATTACACTTATTAATAAAGCTAAAGTGGATATAATATGATTTTGGATGAGAAGAGAGAGAGAGAAGAAATTGGATTTATACCCCACCCTTCACTTGGAGTCTCAAAGCAGCTTACAAACGCCTTTCCCTTTCCCTCCCCACAACAGACACCCTGTGAAGCAGGTGGGGCTGAGAGAGCTCTTTTGAGGACTGCTCTTTCAAGAACAGCTCTGACAGAACTATGACTTGCCCAAGGTCATCCAGCAGGTGCAAGTGGAGGAGTGGGGAATCAAACCTGGTTCTCCCAGATTAGAGTCCATGCACTTAACCACTATACCAAACTGGCTCTCAGTATGGACAGTATGAGCAAATTTGCATATTCCACTTGCCAGGGTAGATATATAGGCTTGCTGGCCCATGATTTTCCTGGGGCGGTGCATACTCCCTCTTGTTTCATAACATCCTGCCCTGTGATTTTTGAAAACAGAAAGGTCATTAGGGTTGCCAGTTCACTCCAGGCAACCAGCAGGGGGGGACTTATGTCGAGAAAGAGAAAGGCCTAGGCATCATGGCCGGCATTGCGCTGGAAGTGGCGTCATCACACCACCAAAGTCTGGGCAATGCTCTGATATTTGGACTCTATGGTAAAACCAGCTTCTACCATAGAGATTTTGCCCAAATACCAGAGCATCGTCCAAATGTCGCTGGCATGATGCTGTCGTTTCCTGAGTGAAACCAGCCTCAAGGCCTAAGCCTTCTCCTTTCTCCTGGTAAGTCCCCCCTCCACTGGCCAGCTGAATGGTGGCTGGGGTTAGGGCCTGGTGGTGAGGGACCCTCGCCTGCATCTGTGGGGTATGGCAACCCTATGCATCATCTTCCCCTTTCATCTATAAATTATGGCTGAGTTCATCACTTTTTGTATTTTGTTTTTCTTCTCTTGGGGGCCAGAAAAGATCACATAACACCCAAGCTTGGATTTTACACAGTCACAACTATAATAAAAGACTGTAGGTGGCTAAACTGACCTTTTGGCCTGCTGTTGAGCTTCAGAATAAGAGGCTGCTGTGTATAGGCTGTAGTCCACTCCTAACAGCACTTTAATGCAATTTTCTAGTGAATGAGGTCCAGTGTACCACACTGTGATCCCTAGCAGTTTCACAATTGGACAAAGTGTAAAATTGGTACTAAAAAGTACACCCTGTGGACAGCAGCCATTATAAGTGCTCAGGTGTCAAGCTTTGGGCTAGTTTGCCAGATGCCCTATCCCTGATCTTTATGATGCCTTGGGGCAGCCATTTAGCTTGACCTGGTTTTCTAATTAGACATTTTCTTGGTCTAGGTTCTGCAGGTTTGTGACAATACTCCAAACAGAAGTTGACACTTATGCCCTAAACCCACTTAAATGCCAGAAAGAATCTGCTCCAAGGTCAGTTTGGAGCAGTGGATATAAACCTTCTTAAACAAATGCAGCAAAAAAAAAAAAATTCCACCCAGCCCTGAAGCGATCAGACCAACATGGTGGAAATGGAGTAGAGCTGCTAAATCTGAGTTGGGAAATTCCTGGAGATTTGGGGGAAGAGCTGAGGGAATGGACCGCAAAAGAGTATTATGCCATAGAGACCACCATTTTCTCCTGGGGAACTGATCTCTATAGGCTGCAGAGCAATTGTAATCCCAGGAGATCTCCAGGCCACATCTGGAGGTTGGCAACTTTAGAAGAGGAGGTATCTTTGGTAAGCAACTGTTGAGGGAGGAATGCAGTAAGGGCAAAGTACCCTAGTGTACTCCTCCTTCATGCCATGAGTGATTGCCCATTGGAAAACCATTTTTTTTAATACTAAAATGACATTGGATGTCACTGTGTGCTATTCCTGCAGGGCTACTGCAAACATCTCCTCTGTCCAATGGGTGAGGAAGGAGGAGTTCCTAATACTAAAAACAGTTATCTGTAATTCTGAGCAGAGATGCAGGCAGTGGGGAGCTGTTTGTGAAAAGGGATACTCCTTTTTCTGCCTGTTTTTCACTCCAAATCATTATCCTGACATTGCTTTCCTTCCATGTAGTTTCAGATGAGTAGAGCTTGGAGCAGAAATTGGCGCACAGGAAGAGGGTTAAGCACCCCCTTCCAATCTCTTCAGTCAAAATTCCAGCCTCCCCAAGCTGTATTTTTCTTCTGAAAATCAAAATTGTGGGGTTTAATATGTCCATTTGCATGAGGTGTGTAATTAGCCCTCCTAAACTTTAGCTAAGTTGGGACCGTAATATTCAAGGGGTACTACATCCTTGGGGGGGACGACAAAGCCTATTCATGCATCTTCCTAGTTAGCCTGATCAGGTTAGTCTGATTTCATTACATCTCAGAAGCTAAGCAGCATTGGCCCTGGCCAGTATTTGGATGGGAGACCTCCAAGGAATACAAGAGTCACGACACAGAAATAGGCAGTGGCAAACCACCTCTGAGTGTCTTTTGCCTTGAAAACCCCATCAGGGGTCACCATAAGTCAGCCGTGACTTTTTTTTTTTACATTTTCACACTGTAATAACAGATCAGAGTTCAGAGCTTTGGGTTGAAATAATGCTGTAAAAGTTTGATTACCAGGCTTAATGATATTTCTTTTACCTCCAGCTTGTTTTCCCATCTCCGTGATCACTGTTAGCAGCCACTGTTGATGATTTATCAAGGGAAGGGAAGGAAGAGGGTCAGGAGATCAGCAGTTAGGCATCCACCATCATCACAGATGGCTCAGCATCTCTGTTGGCTGTGGCTTGATGGTGCTTCCCACCACCACCATTCAAGCAATTTAATCCAAAGAACCTTATGCCTCTGTTTTTGATATTTCATTAATGTTTCAAATGAAGCACTGTAAGGATATTTCTCCTCTGGTTTTATT
This sequence comes from Gekko japonicus, assembly GCF_001447785.1. NCBI lineage: Eukaryota > Metazoa > Chordata > Lepidosauria > Squamata > Gekkonidae > Gekko > Gekko japonicus. The sequence goes on along the minus strand of NW_015177019.1, from coordinate 97,788 downwards.
ATTGCAATTTATTTGTACTGTCATGTGGATAGTAATAGAGGTGGCACACCTAAAAATATACTACCACGAAAGCAATTTGACCTAAATAGCTGCAAGCTTCCTGTGTTTTTATTTCTTCTTTTTTTACTTTTCCACTGTTCTTCATTTTAGGTGATCCTCTCATATTAATGTTCCACATTTAGAGCCTTAGCAAATTGAGGCGTGTAGTGGAAATACTGTCAGATGTGAGACAAAGAGAGCTATTTTTAAAGTTGACTTTGGCAAGTTCTCTTTCAGACAAGCTAATTTCTCTTGCTTGAAAGAGCAGCCAGATGTACTGGTATGGAACAGGAATACTGAAAACAGTGAACAAATTTATTGCTGATTGAATTCAGCACTAAGAATGATGTAATGCAGACATTTCCAGATGAGACACGTTTCAGATGAATTTGAGATTTTTCTAAATATTTAACAGGCCTAAACAAAGTGGCTGACTTGCAAAGTCATTTTAAATCACACAAGCAGCTAACATTTGCTTGTAGAAGCCAGGAGAGACACCAAGCATAACCGAATAATCAAGAAAATCTCCTGACATTCTACATTTCATGGCTGGAAAATTCTATTGTATATTCAGTGTATTTTCTTGCCAATTTAGATCTATTCTGCCACAATGAAGTTTCATGAAGCTTTGCACATCCACGTTAAGGATGTAAGTAGCAATTTTCTTAGAATGTTGTATTGACTTCAATATGAAGCAAGTTCACTGGGAAGTAACATCAGCTGAAATCAATAGTACTTCTTTCTTAATAAATGTGTTTTCTGGTAGGGTGACAATTAAATAAAAACCTCACTGTAGTGGGTAGATCAAGATGGGTTAGTCTGCCTATAGCAGCAGAAAAGAGCAAAAGTCCAGTAGCACCTTAAAGACCAACAAAATTTGTGGCAGTGTATAAGCTTTTGTAAGTCACGAAAACTCATACCCTGACACAAATTTTGTTAGTCCTTAAGGTGGTACTGGATTCTTGCTCTTTTCTACTTCTCGTTGTAGTGGTTACTGATACAGAATCAGTACAGAACAAAGAAAAGTGCAAATAATAGTCCCTGCATAGGTAATAACAACTATACACAAAAAATTGTTGAATTTGAAGCAACTTTTGTTTGGGATCATATGAAAGTGCATGCTAGTCTACAAAGTCCCAGGTAGCTAGGTTAATATAAAGGAGACAAACAGGCAACATTAAATTATGTTCTGAACTTTGCCCAAACACCTGAACTGTGCAAGAACTTGATTAACATTCAATCAATTTCTTTATTTAAAACATTTATCAGCCCGCCTTTCTTCCAGATAACTGGGACCTAAGGTATGTAATAGCAATAAAACCAGGCAATGTAACTAAAATTTAACAACATAATTAAACAGAAGAAAAATAAAGCCCAGCCGAGATTTCTGTCTTTCAAGATCCCCACAAAGCAACAACCCTGAGGATAATCTTGATGAGCCAACTGAAGAGTTCTGTTTTGCAAGTGCTCTGAAACTGCAAGAGTTTCATCTTCTTATTTCCTCTATTTGGAGCTATTCCACAGTGCTGGAGTAACCACAGAAAAAGTTGGCAGCACCAGAATGTAGACTAAGGGTCCCAAGTCATGAAAAACTTTAAAGGTAAGCATGGGTGCCTTGATCTTGACTTGGAAACCAATGCACAAACAACACAATTATTGCTAAATGGGTGTAATATGAGCACTGTGGCCTGTCCCAATAACAGATGGGCTGCCTCATTTGCCCCATACCCTCCCCCTGCTCAATAAATAGGATTGCCAGTTCTGTGTTGGGAAATACCTGGAGATTTTGGGGGTAGAACCTGGGGAGGGGAAGAACCTCAGAAGGGTAGAATGCCATAGAATCCACCTTCCAAAGCAGCCATTTTCTCCTGGAGATCAACTGTAATAGTGGGAGATCTCCAGGTGCCACCTAGAGGTTGACAACCCTACCAATAAAGCCAGTGATGCTGTTTCCAACATGCCCTTCATCATTGTTGATCTCTCAGGGTACTTGCCAATCATCCTATGTATTGTGATAAGCCCACCCTTCCCTACCACACAAGGGGTAGCCTAGCTTAATACCCCATGCCTCACCTGCTTATAATGTCCTGCAGACCCTGATGTAGATCTGAAGAAGAAGAGATTGGATTTATACCCCACCCTTCACTACCCAAGGGAGTCTCAGAGCTATTAGTGGCTATTAGCCACAAGGTATAGATAGGGGCTATGGGGCAAGTGATGCTCTGTCTTCTTGGTGCTTGGGGGGCTCAACAGTGGGAGGGCTTCTAATGTCCTGGCCCCACTGGTGGACCTCCTGATGGCACCTGGTATTCCTGGCCACTGTGTGACACAGAGTGTTGGACTGGATGGGCCTTTGGCCTGATCCAACATTGGCGTCTCTTATGTTCTTAGCAGCTTACAAACTCCTTTCCCTTTCCCCTCCCCACAAAAGACACCCTGTGAGGTAGGTGGGGCTGAGAGAGCTCTGACAGAAACTGCTCTTTTTCAAAAACAGCTGTGTCAGAACTATGGCTTGTCCAAGGTAATCCAGCAGGTGCAAGTGGAGGAGTGGGGAATCAAACCCAGTTCTCCCAGATTAGAGTCCATGCACTTAACCATTATACCAAACTGGCTTTGCAAGCAGACACCACAACCTTCTGGGAAACAATGCACACTATCATCCACAGGTAAAGCACTTTTAATTTTTTTAAAATCCCTAAGTATCTTCCACATAAACCCGATTCCTTTCATCTGCATTAGATGCAACACAAGAATATTTGGATGCCTGCCCTCCCTTAAGACCTGGTGGAGGGAGAGCAGGAGCTGGCTCTGTAACATACAAGCTGATCCGGGTTGGTTAACCCTGCACTAATTACAAGTGTGTTTGAATCTGCACAGCTTCTTATTATAGCCACTGAGCAGCTGGGGGTTGAACCAACTGCACTTTGCCAGGCATCCCCTTGGAGATGAGGTGTGAAAAGTATGCAGACGGAGAGTGATTTCAGCTAAGCATACCTTTATTTAGTTCAGGACAAAGACAACTGACCAGCTCGCA